>NC_132902.1:1419294-1466770 GCF_030463535.1 Salminus brasiliensis | reverse complement strand
TCACCCACCTTGTGCTTCCACTCACTGGCCACTTTATTGGAAACACCCACCTTGTGCTTCCACTCACTGGCCACTTTATTGGAAACACCCACCTTGTGCTTCCACTCACTGGCCACTTTATTGGAAACACCTCCACCTCTAGGGGTAGTGGTTATGTGGTCAGTGAAGGTGAAGGTGAGGGGGTGACGTGTTCGTACCCCTGGTCAGCATCCCCCCGACACCTCAGAGACCAGCTGATTGAAACCTTGTCTCCTGGATCAATAAATGTCCCCTCTGTCTGTCTCTGTCTCTCTCTCTCTCTCTCTCTCTCTCTCTGTCTCTCTCTGTCTCTCTCTCTCTCTCTCTCTCTCTCTCTGCAGACTGGCTATGCCGTCTCGGCTGCTTTGAACAGGCAGACAAATGAACAGTTGGCAGGACACCGTGCGCGTGCCTCCTCGTCAGTGTGTGTGTGTGTCTCCGGTGCGCTTCGTTCCCCCGCGCCGTTAAATCCTTTCGTTTCGTTTCTTCTGTTTCCCACCCTGCAGCGTTCCGGAATCCCTCCACCTCCTCCCACCACCCTCATGGAGAGGGAAAAAAAGCCCACCCTCGTCTGTTGCACTGCCGCGCGGTGTGCTCAGGCAAGGCCCCCCCCAGTCGGAACATCCTGCCCACTTAGTTAGAAAGTACCCTCAAACCCTCACTAGGAGTGACGTGGCACTGAGTCGGAATATCGAACCCCACGGAATTGTGTGACCCTCAGTAGGAACACTGTGCCCATCAGGGGGCAAATAATGTCCCTCAATTGGAATATTGTACCTTCTCCATGAGGACACACTGTTGCCCTCATCTGGGAAAATACCCCCTAGGTGCCCCCCCCACACACACACACAGTACAAATGTTGTTGACATGATTTGGACTTTTGTCCCCCTCAGTTGGAATACTGTGCCCTTATTTAGGAAAATTGTGTCCATCATTTGGAATACTGTGCCTCCTCCCTAGGTGCCCCCAAGTTGGAATATTGTGTCCCTCAGTTGGAATATTGTGTCCCACAGTTGGAATATTGTGTCCCTCAGTTGGAATATTGTGTCCCTCAGTTGGAAAATTGTGTCCCACAGTTGGAATACTGTGTCCCACATTTGGAATATTGTGTCTTTCAGTAGGAAAATTGTGTCCCACAGTTGGAATATTGTGTCCCTCAGTTGGAATATTGTGTCCCACAGTTGGAATATTGTGTCCCTCAGTTGGAATATTGTGTCCCACAGTTGGAATACTGTGTCCCTCAGTTGGAATATTGTGTCCCGCAGTTGGAATACTGTGTCCCACAGTTGGAATATTGTGTCCCACAGTTGGAATATTGTGTCCCTCAGTTGGAATATTGTGTCCCACAGTTGGAATACTGTGTCCCACAGTTGGAATATTGTGTCCCTCAGTTGGAATATTGTGTCCCACAGTTGGAATACTGTGTCCCTCAGTTGGAATATTGTGTCCCTCAGTTGGCTTTTGTGGTGAAAGATCACAACCTTGCATTAGACAGTGTGTGTGTGAGTGTGAGTGTGTGTGTGTGTGTGTGTGTGTGTGTGAGTGTGTGTGAGTTTGTCACATCTCTGTCTTTTCACTTTTTCTGCTTCTCTATTCTCTTTCTCTCTCACAAGGTTCACAAGGTAAACAGTGATAGACAAATCTCAAACACACACACACACACACACACACACACACACACACACAGTAAGGTCATTATTGTGAAGATTTGAAAAAAGAAGCTGTATTATGGGTTGGAGACGTGTGTTTATGCGCTATAGCAACCACCATGGTTCCTGTAGACACAATAAACAGTAAGCATGCACACACACACACACACACACACACACACACGTCTACACCACATACACAAGCAGGAGGTAGTGTGTACCAGCAGAATATATTTATAGGGAATCTATAACAGTGTCCCATATGTGTTATATACAGTATATAGAATCTATACATAGTAATAATATTTCAGGTGCATCATATATACTATAACTACCGATGGTAATATGTTCCGATGGTAATCTGGTAATAAAATATCTATTATATATGTAAGCACATATACATAAAATACTTCAAATATGTATTACAGAAGTACCTATATATAATAATAATACAGCCCATGTGTATTATATATGTAAGCACACACACACACACACACATATATATATATATATATATATATATACATACTATTTATATTATATATGTGCACACCTACACATAAAAATATAATAAATATCTGTTATATATGTAAATGCATATACATAAAATACATCCCATATGTTATATATATGTAAGCATCTATACATAAAATACATCAAATATCTATTATAGAAGTACACATAAATAATAATACCCCCCATATGTATTATACATGTAAGCACACACACACACATATATATATATATATATATATATATACATACGTGTGTGTGTATAAGTACTTATATACTTTTATTACTAATGTGTCCCATATTTATTATACATCCCCTATGTGAAGGTATGAAGGTACATATGTGTAGATGTATATCCCATATGTATTATATATTGTATTTCTGCAGTCAGGACAGTCCAGTACGGATTCCCTTATTACTGAGTGTGTGTGTGTGTGTGTGTGTGTGTGTCCTAAGCAGCACTGATTGCGTCTCTGCTCTTGTTCATTAGGGTTTTCAGTGACGATGAAATTCCTCCCGCTTCGTTTCAGCCTGTTACACACCCCCCTCTCCACCACACACACACACACACACACACACACACACACACCACTCACTCATGAATATTTAAGCAGCTTTTGATCAATGTAATCTATAATCTTTTACCGCTGCAGGCTATCCGGTGCACGCGTGTGTGTGTGTGTGTGAGAGTGTGTGTGTGTGTGTGTGTCTGTGTGTGTGTGTGTGTGCGGGTCTGTTTGCTGGTAATGGAAAAAGTGCAGCACGTGGGAATGATTAGAATGAAGAGCAGAATTAGATCAGACACCGACATAAGATGTGGAGTGTGTGTGTGTGTGTGTGTGTGTGTGTGTGCCACTGTCAGCATATCTGTCTAGAATTTGCAATAGGAGAGAAAGCGAGAGAGTGTGTGGGAGAGAGAGAGAGAGAGAGAGAGACTGTACTGCTGCTGAGCCACCGTGCCCTGGCTGCCCTCTCGCAGAGCTCGCACACAGGGCCTTCTCTGTCTGCTGCAGTCCCACATGGTCCCCCTGGCGGAGCTGCACGAGGGGGCCCTATCAGCCAACTCCTTGGCTAGACGCCCAGACTGCACAAAGCCAAGGCTGCGCACACACACACACACACACACACATACTCAGACAAACACACACACACACCAGCGACAGCCGTCAGAGTGGTTGCCAAGGCCGCGTATCAGGCGGAGGCAGGATGGAATGTCAGTGGGCGGCTCTGGCTGCCACGGCAACAAATCCATCAGTGTCTCTGTGGAGGGAGATTCCATCGCCATGCCGACAGAGTTACGCAACCATCCCCTTCACACCGGCCCTTTGTGTCCGGCGCCACGGCGACCGGGAAACTCATTTAATTGGTTAATTGATTAAATTTGTTTAATTAGCATGACCTGCTGGAGGCAGAGCGGGAGTGTGTGTGTGTGTGTGTGTGTGTGTGTGTGTTTGCATTTAAGGTGACGAGTGCAAACACACACACACACACACACACACAATAGAAACACACACACACTGCCGTACAAATACACACCCCCGACTGCCCTGTGCGTGACCTCAGGTGATGGCACACACACACACACACACACAGAGAGAACGGCAGACTTTGTAGGTGTGTGTGTGTGTGTGTGTGTGAGAGAGAGAGAGAGTTTGTGAGGGGTCTCGCGCATAAAAAGGAGAGAGAACGAGAAAGAGCGAGAGAGCAACACTCACACTTTCTGCCTGCTGCTCAGCAGATAACACATGGCTAATCCACCACATACCACCATGGCGACATCAACACACACACACACACACACACACACACACACACACACATACAAAGTTTCCTCACAGCAGAGAGAAGAAGAGTGTGTGTGTATGTGTGTGTTACATATTACAGTAATCTGGTCGTCAGCACCCACTGTTTTGCTGAGGTGTGTGTGTGTGCAGCGCCCCCTGCTGAGTATGGAGCTGCATAGCTGCAGGCCTGGCAGAGCACCCCGGCTGACCCCTTGTCCACTGTTGAAAGCGTCTACACTGGACCACAAGGGTGGAACTGGACCGTTTACCTGTGGGAGGCACTGGAACCAACAAGTTCAGTCCAGTAAAGGATCTGCTGGTACGTTTTGGTGAAGATCCCACAGATACAGGTGGGACCACCACAAACATCGTAGGCCTCTGGACAGAGTGTCTATGCTGACCACTGTCCACTGTCACCTACAATGGAAACACCTACAAGTATCGATGGAAGAGCCATGGAAGAAGGTGGCCTGGTCCAATCAGTCCATCACATGGACGGCCGGGTGGGTGCGCTCCATTTACCTGTGGGACTGACAGCACCAGGATGCACCATGGGATGAAGACCACCTGGTCAGAGGGAGTGTGATGAGTACCTACCAACAGTGGACCTAGTGGGGACAGACCATGAGGTCCCTGTTTCAGGACACCCCCAAGCCGACTACAATGGACAAGTGAGTGTTGCAACTGGACTTCAGGGCGACGGAAGAAGGTGGTCTGGCGCCACCTGACATATGGAAGACCAGGAAGCTCCAGAGCTCCGAGACCTTCTGAGCAAGAGGATCATTTAGGGTCAATGTGATCATGATTATCTATAAGTCTCTGGTCAGAACACTCATGCTGACCACTGCACACTGTCACCAGGGCACATTTTCGGATAGCAGGGATTCGCTAGTTAACGCCACTCTATACGGACAACTGTGAAGCTCCAGAGCTCGTTTACTCTGACGGGGACAGGTGGGGTCTGGTGGGGTCTGGGGTCTAAGCGCTAAGCACTGCCCCCCTAGTGCACACGTTAACCATGTGAGTGATGCCGGCACGTGTTCGCGTACTCGGAGAAGTACGTCCCCTCTTCGGATAGCTCGCTCCCGTTCTCTCCGACCCACTTCATTCAGTCTGCCGCTGGAACAAAAGGCCGGCAGAAGTTTTCCGCTCCCTCCGGCACGTGCCGCTCGCCGCAGCGCGGTCATGCATAATTCAGGGCGGCGAAGGATCTGCCCGACTTTGATTGAGACGAGCCTTCACCGAGGGAATCGCGTAAAGGAAGAAGCCGTCCCGGCACCTCGCAGGAGGATGAATAAATACACAAACAAACAAAGAAGGAAATAAATAAATAAATAGGAGAGAAATTACGCCAGCCGGCTCCACCGCCGCCTCCGCCGCAGTTTTGTTTACATCAAACGGAGACGGGAAAGACATTACGAGGGTGATGAATTATGAATGCGGCTGGATAAGAGCGGAGCGCCAGGTTGCTGTAACATCCCTCACTCGGTATGGCCTGCGAACGAGCATGTGCGCCTGAGAGAGAGAGAGAGAGAGAGAGAGCTTTATTAGAAACACCTACCCTGTGCTTCACTGGCCACTTTATTAGAAACACCTACCTTGAAGGTTAAAGTAAAGGACATTACAGTGGGTTGTGTGTTTGCTGGACAGTCAGAGCGCACTGACCCAATGGGTTACTTGTGAAGATGAAGCATGTGTTACGAGCAAAGTCCCCCACACACACACACACACACACACACACACACACACACACACAGTGCTGTATTCTCAGACTGTAATCCAGGAGCTCTGTCCAGTTTGGGCTGGTTCTGGAAAGACCTTTGAATTTGTTTATTTATTTATTTATTTTTGTGGCCAATCAGATCGCTCGCTTCTGTAGCCTTACTGTTACTCAATATACTCACACCTGCCAGTACAGCCTCTGTCCCACCCTACAGCAACCACACACACACTCACACACACACACACACACATACACACTCACACACACACTCACACATACACACACTCTTCTTCTCCTAAGAGCTCTCTCTCCCTCTCTCTCTCTCTCTCTCTCTCTCTCTCTCTCTTTCTCTCCCTCTTTCTCTTTTCTATCTCTCTCTCCCTCTCTCTCTCTTCTATTTCTCTCTCCCTCTTTTCTATCTCTCTCTCTCTCTCCCTCTTTTCTATCTCTCTCTCTCTCTCTCTCTCTTTCTCTCCCTCTCTCTCTCTCCCTCTTTTCTATCTCTCTCTCTTCTATTTCTCTCTCCCTCTTTTCTATCTCTCTCTCTCTCTCCTTTCTCTCTCTCTTTTCTCTCTCTCTCTCTGTCTCTCTCTCTGTCTCTCTCTTTTCTATCTCTCTCTCTCTCCCTCTTTTCTATCTCTCTCTCTCTCTCTCTCTCTCTCTCTCTTTTCTCTCTCTCTCTCCCTCCCTCTCTCTCTCTGAGGTGAGGTGAGTTGTTTGAGAGTAAGACAGTGAGATCAGTCCTGTTTTGCCCTCAAACACCCCGGCCCGTCTCGCCCTCTCGCTGCAGCGTTTGGGTTTCTGCTGAGTTCAGCTGAGGGTGCCAAAACATACGGACACATGCGGGTGTGCTGGGTGTCTCCACCGCACACACACTCACACTCACACACACACACACACACACACACACACTCTGCTCTATCACACAGCCTGTTCACACATAACTATTCCTCCACACTGAAGCAGCTGAACACTAGGGGGCGTGTTGTGCGCTGACCCTGTGATCGGAGATGACCTCAGTGTTCCTCTGTGTTTACACAGCAGCAGCTCTGCAACTCGGTAAACCAGTAAAGGCATCAACCCATGAACACCGTCCAAATACTTCTGGAGATTATTACAGGTTTAACACTGACAGGAAGTAGTTCCAGCTGCTTACAGTGAGCACTGATGTTGTCCAACACCCCTAAATATATATCTCTTTAATCTTTATGTATATATCTTTAACACACGATGTGGACAAAAGTATTGGGACACCTGCTCATTCAAGAGGATTAAAAAGTGCATTAGAGCACTGAGCTATGCTAGGCAGCTATTAAGCAATTGAAATATACATGAATGAAACTATACAGACGAATGTGTAGTTTTAGATGTCTAGCCCAAGTGATAATAATAATAATAATAATAACAATAATAATAATAGTTGCAGGCAGCAATTATTTCTAGCAGTACTTGTTTATAAGATTAGCATAAAATATCTTATCATTAGTTTCATTGTTATTCCTTACACTTGGGTTATGCTCTGTGTTCCGAACCTTGAATTTCCTTCCCCAGTTCAAACACCGCCTGTTTGGAGCGGTCGAGGAATATTTGATCAGCGACTGGCCGCCCGGTTTCAACTGATAAGTCTGGTCAGTCTGCAACTATTCTCAAAGTCTGAGCTTTTTTAAATGAGCTTGGTAAGAACAAACTTCAGGTCTATATCAGAATATATAAGACCTGAAGATATATATATATATATATATATAAGAATATAGATATATATATAAGAATATATAGCAATAGACACTTTGGGGTTCTCTATAATGAACATCTTCCATCACCTGATACATAGTAGTCCATGCTGCGACGTCTCGTAGAATGGACTACTCATCCGAGCCAAGGGAGGGTATTCCCACTGTTAGGCAGGTGGTCATAATGTTATGATATATATATATATATATATATTATAATATAGCATAATTTCACAATGTGGGTGGTGGGAGAGGTCCATGTTAAGCACCTGTGAGGCCTTCTGAGAGCTTATGGAAGCTCTGATCTGGGATTAATGTAATGTAATGTAATGGAGGAAGGAAGGTCCAAGGTCAGTTCTCTGCTGTTTGGTCAGTGCTGTAGTCCAGCAAGACTTACGTAAGGTGTGTGTGTGTGTGTGTGTGTGTGGACAATCCGTCATTTCAACAGACAAGTGGTGAAACATTGTATTGTATTTACCAACACACACACACACACACACACCCCACATGGTGTTCACACACAGCTTGCGTGTTAATGACCATTCTGTTTACAACATCTATTCATAGAGGTGCGAGGCACACACACACACACACATACACCGCGATAGTTCCTTGACAGTGCACACGTCTCAGCCTGTGAGAACCTGAGAAAAGAACCAAACTGTGATGTTCTAGACGAGTCTCAGGTCTTGTGGGTGGGGTGCTCCCTCCCGGTGTGCAGTGGTCATAGGCCCCCAAGGCTCACTGATGCTCATGGAGGCCCCACCTCACCTCCGAGGTCTTGTGGAGGCCATGCCTGGACGGGTCAGATCTGTTGTGCTGGCACGAGGGGGTGCTACTGAATATTAGGAGGGTGGTCTTAATGTTATGGCCGATAGGTGTATATATATATATATACACATTAGCACAGTTAAACATCAGCATTTCCAAGGCAGGTCAGGTGTTTAAAGATCTCAATCTCTCCGTACAAACATACACACACACACACACACACACACACACTCGACATGCTGTGTCCATACACAGATCGTGTGTTTGGCAGCGTTCTGTTTACAGCATATCTATTCATAGTGGGGTGAGCTGCACTGTACCTTAGCCTCTAATACACACACACACACACACACACACACACACACATAGTCTGAGAGGTCATTTTGACTGGGAGGCAAACAGATTTCTTCACAGGGAACATCCTAGGGAAACTCCTACACACACACACACACACACAAACACTAGGTTTCAGGGCATGTGGTTATATATGCATATACTCATAATATATACACATATACATGTACATATGTACATACTGTCAATACCTCTCTCTCTCAGCTCCAGCTTCCTCTGTGTAAGAAGCTGAAGGGAGGCTCTCAGGGGCCACAGCTGGACAGAGTCCACATCTGTCCCATTCATTCGGAGAAGCAGAGAGGACACCAGTGAGGCCATCGGCCTTAAAGCCAGTCAGAAGCTCTGCCGGCGTGTCCTACGTCTACAGTAATGGGTTTAGCAGCTTGTTTTGCTGCCAAAAGGTGTGTGTGTGTGTGTGTGTGTGTAAGCAGGATGAATGTCAATGCCCTCCCCCCCGCCCTTGCCCCAAACAAACACACAGCGCCACCGTTATTATTATCACACCATGAAAGGTCGCAGTGACTGAAGCTGAGGGTCAGCCTGGGCGGTGGGCGGTCCTGACCAGTTCACAGCAACTGGTGCAGGACTAAGGGGACGAGGGGGCGGGTTCTATGTATGTCCCTGTGCACGTGAGGTACACTATATGTCCAAAAAAAAAAAAAAAAAAGTTTGTGGACACCCTTTCTAATGAATGCACTATTCAGCTACTAGAGAAAGAAGTACTGCCAAAAGAATAGGACTCTCCGAAGCTGGCAAACCTGATGAACCTATTGGCACCTAATGCCACCTAATGCCAGGCGTGGGATTAAGAGGGGTATAAAGCCCCCCAGCATTTAGCTGTGGAGCAGTGGAAGAACTGGGTTCTCTGGAATGATGATAGTGATGATAGCTCTTGTTGCTCAATGCAATCAATCAAATCTTCACAGCAATGCTCCTACTCCAAAATATAGTAGGAAGCTCTTCTTCTCTGGACAGTGGAGGCAGGAGAAACTCTTTTTAATACCCTTGAGCAGGTGTCCCAATACTTTGGTCCATATAGCGATATCAACGATATTTCAGATCGATTGGCCGAAACTTGACCACAGGAAGGTCCGCGGCTAGTGGACCACCCCGTCACGCTGTGCGGCGAGCGCGGCTCCCGTGCCGGAATGAAAAGGGACGTCTGAGCTGCAGCGACCCCCGTGAAGTGAGGACGGGGAGCGCGAGAGGTGCCGCAGGCCGCTTGGCACCGTGCCAGCCCTGTTCCCGCCTTTTAATATCAGCCCGAAAGACGGGGCGCGTTTAATTGAATTTATTTAGCCTCCGCTGATGAGATTCATACTTCACTGTAAGTGATGGTTATCAACAGCCGGCTGTGCGGAAAGAGAATGGGATTTCGGGAGGACACACACTGAATCTTGAGATGTGTGTGTGTGTGTGTGTGTGTGTGTGAGAAGTGCCATATCCTCCAATATACGAGAAACTGTAGATCAATTCTTCAGCTCTGAGGCAGAAAATCTTATTACAGCGGAAAACACCAGGCTTTCCTCTGGCTTTATTTATTCACTCTCTCTCTCCCTGTCTCCCTCTATGTCTCTCTCTCACTCTCTCTCACTCTCTGTTTCCTTCTATATCCCTCTATCACCTTCTCTCTCGCTATGTCTCTCTCTTACCTTCTCTCTCCCATTGTCTCTCTCGCTGTTTCCCTCTATGTCTCTCTCTTTCCTTCTCTCTCTCTCTGTCTCCCTCTATGTCTCTCTCTCACTCTCTCTCTCTCTGTTGCCTTCTATATCCCTCTCTCTCTCTCTCACTCTGTTTCCCTCTGTCTCTCTCTCACTCTCTCTCTCTTTCCTTCTATATCCCTCTATCATTGTCTCTCTCTCACACTCTCTCACTCTCTGTTTCCCTCTATGTCTCTCTCTTTTGCTGTTTCCCTCTGTCTCTCTCTGTTTCCTTCTATATCTCTCTATCACTCTCTTTCTCTCTCTCTCTCCGTCTCCCTCTATGTCTCTCTCTCTCTCTCTGTACATCTCTAATTACAACAGATCTCTCTCTCTTTCTCTCTGTCTTGTCCTCTCATTCTTTGCCTCTTGCTTTTTGTCTCTCTGTGTCCCCCATAGGCCTCTGTCCATGTTTATATCTGTCTCCTTATATGTCTCTCTAACATTCTCTTCTTCTTGCTTTATGTCTCTCTGTGTCCCCCATAGGTCTCGCTTCCACCCCGTCGCTATCTCTCCTCATGTCCCTCGAACACTTTCTCTCTCTCTCGTTTTATGTCTCTCTGTGTGTCCTCACTGGTCTCTCCTTTCCCTTTCTGTCTGTATGTCTTGTCCTATGTTTGTAACATTCTCTCTCTATTAATGTTTATGTCTCTCCATAGGTCTCTTTCCCTTTCTGTCTCTCTGCATCTCTCTCTTTCTCATTAAGTCTCTCTGTCTCTCCTGAAGTCTGAATTTCTGTCTCTTAAGTCTCACTGTCTTTCCTGTTGTCTCTGTCACACACACACACACACACACACACACACACACGGCACTAACTCCACACACAAATATACAGTTCTAATCTAGCATGAATTCTCCAGCAGCACACGTGCAGCTCACACACACACACACACACACACACACACACACACACACACTGTGTGTAAACAAGGGTGTTGCTGTACGGAGTGTGTGAGTGACAGGAGCAATAGCAGGCTGGGTTTACATCACCCAGCTTTCACAGCAGTGTTATTCTGGAGAGCAGGGGGCCACCGCTGTGTGTGTGTGTGTGTGTCTGTGTGTGTAGAGGGGGTTATCACTGCCAGTCAACAGCATGTTCTGCATCTCCTCATCTTACTGGCTAAAACTGGCTGTGGAGAGGGGTGTGTGAGTGTGTGTGTGTGGATAGGGGATCACTTCCAGGTAGAAGCCTGTTTGTATCCAGTTATATGACAGGGACAGTGTGTGTGTGTGTGGGGGGGGGGGGGCTGTTTATGATTAATAGAAAGCTGAAGCCCCACAACCACAACCAAATGTGTTTAACCTTTACACTGTACTGTACACACTGTTCTATAGAGTTAGTTACAGATAGACGCTTTCACTGACCACTGACTTTATGTGTATTTGGGTTTATTCTAATGTTATATAGAGTTAATTACAGGTAGACGCTCTCACTGACCACTGACTTTATGTTTATTTGGGTTTATTCTAATGTTATATAGAGTTAATTACAGGTAGACGCTCTCACTGACCACTGACTTTATGTTTATTTGGGTTTATTCTAATGTTATATAGAGTTAATTACAGGTAGACACTCTCACTGATCACTGACTTTATGTGTATTTGGGTTTATTCTAATGTTATATAGAGTTAATTACAGGTAGACGCTCTCACTGACCGCTGACTTTATGTTTATTTGGGTTTATTCTAATGTTATATAGAGTTAATTACAGGTAGACGCTCTCACTGACCACTGACTTTATGTTTATTTGGGTTTATTCTAATGTTATATAGAGTTAATTACAGGTAGACACTCTCACTGACCACTGACTTTATGTTGATTTGGGTTTATTCTAATGTTATATAGAGTTAATTACAGGTAGATACTCTCACTGACCACTGACTTTATGTTTATCAGGGTTTATTCTAATGTTATATAGAGTTAATTACAGGTAGACACTCTCACTGACCACTGACTTTATGTTTATTTGGGTTTATTCTAATGTTATATAGAGTTAATTACAGGTAGACACTCTCATTGACCACTGACTTTATGTTGATTTGGGTTTATTCTAATGTTATATAGAGTTAATTACAGGTAGACACTCTCACTGACCACTGACTTTATGTTGATTTGGGTTTATTCTAATGTTATATAGAGTTAATTACAGGTAGACACTCTCATTGACCACTGACTTTATGTTGATTTGGGTTTATTCTAATGTTATATAGAGTTAATTACAGGTAGACACTCTCACTGACCACTGACTTTATGTTGATTTGGGTTTATTCTAATGTTATATAGAGTTCATTACAGGTAGACACTCTCACTGACCACTGACTTTATGTTTATTTGGGTTTATTCTAATGTTATATAGAGTTAATTACAGGTAGACACTCTCACTGACCACTGACTTTATGTTTATTTGGGTTTATTCTAATGTTATATAGAGTTAATTACAGGTAGACACTCTCATTGACCACTGACTTTATGTTGATTTGGGTTTATTCTAATGTTATATAGAGTTAATTACAGGTAGACACTCTCACTGACCACTGACTTTATGTTGATTTGGGTTTATTCTAATGTTATATAGAGTTAATTACAGGTAGACACTCTCATTGACCACTGACTTTATGTTGATTTGGGTTTATTCTAATGTTATATAGAGTTAATTACAGGTAGACACTCTCACTGACCACTGACTTTATGTTGATTTGGGTTTATTCTAATGTTATATAGAGTTCATTACAGGTAGACATTCTCAGTAAAAGAAAATAAGGACGACTGTAGAGAGAAATGTGGTGCCAGTGACAAAGGCAATATAAGGCAACACACACACACACACACACACACACACACACACATTCACAGCTATGTGTTCCTCACTGTGACAAACACAAGCAATAAACACGAAATAATAGAATTGTAACACACACACACACACACACACACACACACAGCCTTTGTGCTGCTCATTTATCAGCTGTTATTCTGCTGTACGTTCAGCCTGAAACTACTCTCTCTCACACACACACACACACACACACACACCTGGATCTGCCACATCCTCATCACAGTGAGTGAATCTGACCGTGGTGTTGAGTGACTGACAGCTCCGACGCTCCCTCGCCAGTTAAACGCTCACTGTTGTCCAGCTGTCAAAGGAAGCTCATTTTTCCACTGTTTTGGAACGTTAGGAAAACTGCAGCCGTTCTCAGGAACGAACCAACAGGAATAAAAACATCTGTCTGAAGTTTTATTAATATTTTTTAAGTCTACTGTAATATTTTTAGCATCACGGCCCCTCAGATGAGACGTCTGAACGATTTTTGAAGGAGGAGTAAAGGCCAGCCATTCAGCCGTAAGATCACTGCACCAACTGTTAAACATGGTGGTGGGAGCATCATGCTCTGGAGCTGTTTTGCTGCTAGGTTGTTTGTAGTTGGCTGCTATGCACCTGCTATGATACCCCAGGTGGTTGCTATGAAGTTGCTATGGTATCCCAGGTGGTTGCTATTGGGGTTGCAAGGGGGTTACTATGGTATCCTACATGGCTGGTATGAGGCTGTGATGGTATGGTATTCCAGGTGGTTGCTATGGCATTCAGGATGGCTGCTAGGGTATCCTGGGTGGTTGCTATGGGATCCCAGGCTATTACAATGAGTTGCAAAATGCTATTGTATGTATGGTGGTTGCTATGACATGAGAGGTGTTGCTAGGTGTTTACTAAAGTGATGCTAGGTCGTTGCCAGTGTATCCAAAGTGGTTGCTATGAGGTCGCATCCCAGGTGGTTGCTGGGCGGTTGCTATGGTAGCCCAGGTGATGCTGCTATTTGGTTGCTATGGCATCCTGGGTGGCTGCTATGGTGTATGGTCACACTACAGTATTTCCGAAATCTGAGGTGGTGCTATGGGGTTCCCAGATTGTTGTTATGGTATCCCAGGTGGTTGGTATGAGGTGTTGCTAGGTGGGTACTATGGTATCCAGGGTGATTGCTTAGGGAAAAATAAACAGTCCCCAAAAATGGAGTCTATGGTATCTACAGCACTAACAATCTACAATACAGTTCTGATCAGGCCCATAAGCCTACAGTTACACACACACACACACACACACACACACACACACACAGAAACACACCTTACCAAACTTACTGCCCACTCCCGGACAGAGAAGTACACAAGGATGCCTGACGTGGAAGTCCTGAGGGGTCTGCAGCCCCCCAACACTCCAGGACTGTTTAACTGCAGCTGCTACAAACAAAAAGGCAATCAGAGGGGTCCAAGCATCGGCAAAACTGCGCACTGGTCAAGTAAACACTGCACGTCCAGCCAAGGGCATGCCCCCAGTCAACTACTGCCCAGATCTGCAGTGTGTTGCCGCGATGGTTACCACGCCACATGCAAACAATCTGATTGGTCGCTACTCAGCTCATTTGCATACAGCTTGTCTAGCTTCGCTGCATACTCTGGCCCGGCGCTAAAGGGGGCCAGGCTGGTCAGTTTTCTCTTTCAGGCCTCAGAAAATGAGGTCAGCCGCATCACTTCAGACGCTTCTGGTGACCAAGCGGATCGCACAAAGCCAGTTTTCCTAGTTTTCCACACAGGAGCGGTTTCTCCGCTGCACCGCTGAATGTAGGCCTGGCCTTTCGTAATCCTACCAGCTGAAGACTTGCCCACCCATTACATTTCATTGCCCCCCGCAGGCTCATACGCCAGTTTGGCAGATAACACTCGGGCAGCGTGCGTCCTGTTTACCACCCCGAAAAAGGCTTAGTACACTGGGCTGGTATGTGTGTTTTCATGTTTCGCCAGGCGTGAGGTAATTCAAGGCACGACACATAGAGAGGCCTATACACACTGACCTACTTTGCTGAAGCCCACACACACACACACACACACACACACACACACACAATAAACCAAGCTTAAAGGACATGATTTAGTGTGTGCTCTCGGTTCTGATATTACCAGTCAAAGGTGGGTAAATGACCCAGTGAACACAGATAAAATATCCAATATGAATATTTCATAAAAATAAATATCCAGTGTGTATTTCTAATAATTAACATTTAGAAAAATCTGAAAGAATTTGTATTAAATAATTTTTTTTAAATAATATTTTTATTAATATATTAATCATATACTTTTCATAATGAATTAATAGAAAAGTTAATACCCAAAATGGTTTGATAACGTTAATATCCAGAATGAATATTTAATAACATAGTTTATACCATAATTTGTATTTTTACCTTAATGAAAATATAGTTTTAATTTAGTTTAATTTCCATAATAAACTTATAGTAGTTATTAACTATAAGGAATACAAAGTCAATATCTATAATTAATTGATTGATAATATATTGATAATTAATTTAATGACAAATTAACATTAACAAGTTGATATCCAGAATTAATATATAACATTATTCTAATTCTATTATATGTTATGATGCATTTATAGTAAAGTTATAAACTATAATGAATATCAAGTTAAAATCTATAATTATATATATATATTATAATCATAGATGAGTGACAAAATATTAACATTTATCTACATGTTTATATAGATATTAAAATAGACTATAATAACTTATACTTAGACTATAATTGACTTATATAGTATAACGCAGAGCAGTATACTGTGTACGTACACACACACACACACACACACACACACACACACACACAGTCTGTTTCACTGTACAGGAGGCAACCTCTCACAGGTGAAGTGAGGTTAATAGAGCTTTAGTTCGTTTAGTGATTAGCGGCTAGGCCAGGAGTGAATTAGTCATTAGCATACGTCACCACCTGAATCCCTCTCTCTCTCTCTCTCTCTCTCTGTCTCTCTGTCTCTCTCTCTCTAAAGTGAGCTAATGGCAGTCTTGTAGAGAAGCAGTTCAGTGTGACTGTGGTTTAAACCCTTAGCCGTCTGGAGCTCTTCACGGTTGTTTTTAATGAGTTCATTCATTACGCAGGTGCATTACCTCCCATTTACCTCCAATTACCTCCTCAAGTCAGGCTCCAGTCTAGTGTAGACTCTTGGATAAAGTCCAGTGTAGATTGTAGTGTATAGTCTTGTGTAGACTATAATGTACAGTCTTGTGTGGACTAGTGTAGACTATAGTGTATAGTCTAGTGTATATTATAGTGTATAGTGTATATTATAGTGTATAGTCTTGTGTAGACTAGTATAGACTATAGTGTATAGTCTTGTGTAGACTAGTATAGACTATAGTGTATAGTGTATATTATAGTGTATAGTCTTGTGTAGACTAGTATAGACTATAGTGTATATTATAGTGTATAGTCTTGTGTAGACTAGTATAGACTATAGTGTATAGTCTTGTTTAAACTAGTGTAGACTATAGTGTAAAGTCTTGTGTAGACTATAGTGTAAAGTCTTGTGTAGACTAGTATAGACTGTAAAGTCTTGTGTAGACTATGGTGTAAAGTCTTGTGTAGACTAGTATAGACTGTAGTGTAAAGTCTTGTGTAGACTATGGTGTAAAGTCTTGTGTAGACTAGTATAGACTGTAGTGTAAAGTCTTGTGTAGACTATGGTGTAAAGTCTTGTGTAGACTAGTATAGACTGTAGTGTAAAGTCTTGTGTAGACTATGGTGTAAAGTCTTGTGTAGACTAGTGTAGACTGTAGTGTAAAGTCTTGTGTAGATTATAGCGTATAGTCCTGTGTAGACTAGTGTGTATAGTCTTGTGTAGACTCTTGCATAGACTATGAAACTATAAATGTCTATTAAATGTAACTGAACTCTAAGCTGAACGTAAATGATTTATTCATCCACTGTGGGCTTTAGGGTGGATTCAAGGGTGTGGCTAAGTTTGGGGTTAGGTGTAGGCTTAGGCTTAGATAGTGGAGACCAGGGCCGAGCACAGATACCATTGTGTATTCCGGGGGTATGCCGGGGGTATTCCGTAGGACAATGCGTATCTGCTTCTGAACCCGTCAGCCTCAAGCAGTCATTTCTCCTGTGGAGAAAACTAGCTTGTACTCTGGGCACCAGCGGCGGCCTACACGGCGTCCTCAGAGGGCCGAGGCGGAGGCTTGTGGGTGGTTGTGGTCTACACTGCAGCGAATTCACTGAGACCTGATGCTTGCTTGCAGCCTCCTGCTGAAATTAAATTCTGCCTAAGCCAATAGTGTGTGTATGGCCTTTCGGTACGTCTCTGTGCTCGGCGGAGGCTTCCCCCGCTCCCTCAGCTAAAGGGTTAATGAAAATTTAATTAGGCTGAAAATGAAGGGCAGAAACCCACAATCCTGCTCCGCATGACTGACCACTGATTGGTTAATGACCAGAGAGAGAGAGAGAGCGAGAGAGAGAGAAGGAGGAGAGGGGAGGGGGCAGGCAGAGAGCACTCAAGGGCGGTGGGTAAGCGAGAGGGAGATGGAAAGAGAGACAAAGAGCGAGAGAGCACTCAGGAGTAGTGGGTAATGGAGAGAGAGAGGAGAAAGAGAGCGCAAGAGACAGAGGGGAGAGAGAGAGAGAGAGAGAGAGAGAGAGAGAGAGAGAACTAAAGTGTAGGGGGGTGAGAAAGAGGGGATGGGGGGAGCAAAAGGCTCATTTATCTCATTTATCAGTCTGGTGGTCCGGCTCAAGGCTCTACTGTCCACCATACACACACACACACACACACACACACACACACACACTGCACACCAGCCTTTCAGCAAATCCCTCTCTCCTCTCTCGTGCTGTGTGTGTGTGTGTGTGTGTGTGTGTGTGTGTGTGTGGATGGACCCACAGCACTGCCAGGGCAGCAGATCAAATTTCAAAGCACGCGCACACACACACACACACACACACACACACACACGCACACGCACACGCACACGCACACACAATTCCCTCCATCTCCGGGCCTCCGAGCAGCCGCAATTACAGCCCCCTCTCCTCCCCTTCCACTCATCCCTCACTGCTCCATCTCCCCGTCCCTTTCTTCCTTTCTTCCCCCCTCTCTCGCTCCCTCGCTCGCTCTCCCCTCCCTGTTCCCTCATTACCCTTTCTGCTCTCTCTCTCTCTCCCTCCCTCTCCCTCGCTTGCTCGCTCGCTCTCTTTGCTGCGAATCATGCAAATCAGCCTCACGCTGGAGAACGTCTCACAGAACCATTAATAATTTTTTCTCGTCTTCTTCAAAAAGAGGAAGCCTCGGAAAAAAAGAGAGAGAGCGCGCGAGAGAGAGAGAGAGCGAGAGAGCAATCGACAGAGGAAGTAATCACGGTATTCCGTTCGTGTAGCTCGGCTCTCCGGATGAAATTCAGCACGGTCCTTTGACCTCTCAATCAGCCTCTCTCTCCGCTCCAATCTTCAGGCCGCCACACGGGACGTGACCCCCCTGGACCACCGATTACTGCCCACGTCCTGGCCTCAGCCATTCGGTTAGCAGTGTTCGGCCAAACGTCCCGTTCACGCAACCTTCAACCCAAAAGGGGACGTCCACCAAAATGTCAAATTGGTGGGTGGGGGGGGCACACTACTTCTGCACTGTAAGCTCAATCAATGAAGGCGGTCTGAGACACTGAGGCTTGGTCTGGGAGATGATCATCACCCCACCTCATCATCCCCAACTCATCTCTTACAAACGTACTGGATGGAGCTCCACCATCCATCATTCCAGAGAACACAGTTCCTCCACTGCTCCACAGCTCAATGCTGGGGGGCTTTATACCCCCAGCAGAGTCCTATTCTATTGGCAGTACTTCTCTACAGGGACTAGACAAGCTGTGTGTCAGCAATCAGCAAATCTGTGTCAGCAATGGGTGCAACGTGAAGTAGCTGAACGCATTCGTTAGAAGAGGCGTCCACAAACATTTGGAAATATATAGCGTAGGTTTAAGGTCCACTTAATAAACTGAACCCTGATCTATAATAGGTTAATTAGCATAAAATTACCGGCCTGGGGTCTTCATGATGCTAACTCTGTACTCTAGCATAATTACCTAGCCACGCTCGTCGCATCCAAGTATAAATGATCCTCCGATCCTTTCGATTCAATTACAGGTCAGTTAGCCTCGTCAAGCTCAATTACACTTAACACACTTAATGGAAGAAGAATGGTCTGGTTCCAGTGGCTCCTGTCAAGGGGTGGATCTACATATTAGGCAGCGAGTGAACAGTCAGTTCTTGAAGGTGAAAATGTCTGACAAGATCCAAACTGTGATCTTCTAGACTGGGTCAGAACATCTCCCAAACATCAGGCAGATCTTGTGGGGTGTTTTCATGGTATGCAGTGGTCAGTACCTACCAAAAGCACTCCAAGGAAGGACTACCGATGAACCCGTGACAGGGTCTTGGGTGCCCAAGGCTTATTGATGCTTACGAAAGCCCCGACTCTCACCTCAGGACTTCAAGAAGGATCTGCTGCTAACATGGACACACAGGACTTCTTCAGGTGGTCTTCAGATCACACAAATGAGGGGGGCCTACACAACATTAGCGATTAGGTTTGAATGTCATGAGGTGAGTAATGGGGGCTGGAGTCCAGCACTGCTTGTTGACTTCCCTGCTCTAACAGACCTTCTAAACCTGGCTAAAACAGGTGAGCTGAACCAGGTGTTCCTGAGCGGGAAAAGCAAGAATTACTGCGGCAATCCGGCCTTCCGGGACCGGAATTGCCCACCCCAGGAGTGGAGTGGAGTAGAGTGGAGTAGAGTATAGCGTAAGACAAAAAGTCTTCTTCTCTGACTGTTTTCTATGTAGGCCAGCGCTATTCCAAAATAGTGCATCACGCAATCAGCCGTCAACCACGTTGATCAATTGCCTGAAAGGATGCTCCAGCAGTCACAGAGATATTATAATCCATAAACGTTCACGCTGTCTGCTGTCTGGCCTGAGGGAAGGCTCAAACAGTCTGCTCGTGCAAAGCACAGTCTGTCGTTTGGTGAAGAAAAAAAAAGAAAAGATGTTTTTCACCTCAGAGTAATGCCGCGGAGATCGCTCATCTAGAGGGCGCAAACGAACACCCACTGATTCTGCCTGTAAACAAGGGCCGTGACGATTAGCAGACAAAGGCAGTTGGGTCCTCTCAAAATCAATTATGGGACAAAAAGAGTCAACGTCAAAGAGTCAGCACTCAAAATAGACCACCCTGCACCTCCAACCTTCCTCAGACACGTGGACTTACTAAGACCGTCCACAAGGCTGCATCACTGCACATGTCTTCCAAAAAAGACCTAAAATTCTGGTCCATCTGACAAGACGTCAGATGTCTCCAAGCCCAGAGAAGTTGACCAGAGCCAGAGCTTCTGGATTGGGACACTCTTAGTAGCTCTTAATTAAATAAAGGTGCTTCAAAGGGTTCTTCTCGAAGCGATGCTGTAGAAGAACCACTTTTGGTTCCATAAAGATCTTTCAAATGTCTAAAGAACCTAAAGAACATTGTGAGGAACACCGTTTTGGCAATACTTCTCTACGTGGACTAGGCAAGCTGTGGTTCTGTGCATTTGCACATCCGTGTCAGCAATGGGTGCAACTTAAAGTAGCTGAACGCACTCAAACATTCGAACATATGGTGTATAATAGTGTCCATTTGAAATGACCTAACCCTAGACCACCCAACTCGCCCAAAACACCTGCATTTTGTGGCCGTTAGCAACATTAGCCAGGTGCTTCCTGAGATCCCTAAGAACACACAAAAAAGTGGCCGTCCCTTCTTTCAACAAACACCCACCCAACTCCAGAAACCACTCCAGCTCAGCAGACGTTTGAAACCACCACACTGCCTTCAAGCGAGGCCTAATGAGCGAGGCCCAGTGCTGTCGCATTGTAAGGCGCGAATCTTCCCCAAAAGCTGGTAAAACACCGACCCGCGACTCGGGCCGAGAACCACCAGTCTTGCCTTCTCCTTCTCCCATTGTATCGCTCAAGAGCTGGACGCGACAGAAGAGAAAAGGTATGAAGCTCAAAGGATTGGAAAGGCTGCTTCATAAATCACCCTTACAAACAGTCTTACGAAAGAGGGGGAAAGGGGGAGGGGGTGGATATGGGCTCAGCGCTTTCCAGAAACAAAAGCCTGGTTTAAATAAATAAATAAATAAATAAATAAATAAAAGACCTTACAATTACTGACCTGGAAAAAAAAAACTTGCTCTCAAAATTTAATCCCTGACCCACAACAGAATAAAACAGATTATCCCAATAAAACGGGGGGATTTGGGGCTCCCTGAAGATCAGCTTTACGAAAAAAAAAAAGAGAGAAAAAAAACCCCAGAAAAGAGCATTGGAGCTTTGAGAGGCTGTAGAAATCAGGAAGGCTTAACCGTTCTTATTTATTTAGTAGCAGTTTGCAACTGACTGCGCAACGGAAACGCCGCCTCTCCAGGTTTGGGGGGGGGGGGATTATATATTTATTTATTTATATATTTCTCCCCTGCGTTGGCTCGGATCGTGGGCAAAGGCTGTATCCGGTTGCACCTGGTTTCCTTTCCACGGAGAGAGGGCGCATTGCATCATGAGCCGCTGAAACGTTACCCCCCGAAACCGCCCCTGTCCTCCCTGTTTGTCGCTCTTTCGCGCCACGGGCTGGTGTTACATCAGCTCGCGAGGCTGATAAACAAAACCTTCAGATCTCGGGCTGAAAGCGCCAAGTCAGCGAGGACGGCTCAGCTAGGGGCCTTCTTAATTAGCAGCGCGAGAGGCGATCGAAGCGTCAAAGTCAGGCTAGCGTTCGGAATGGCACCTCGCCTGCTGGTTCCTACTCTCAGAATCGAGCCCGGGGCCCGGAAGTGGTGATTTACCGTCGGGGGAAAGGAAGTCAGCGACCTGAAGAGGTCATGAAGGGCACTGGTTTTACGGCCTGGAAACAGGGAGGCCTTGTTTTTAATTAGGTGATCGTTTTGTTTTATATTATTTAATCACTTGTTTGTAAAGAGCTTGTTATTATTATTAATAATAATAATTACTGGTAGCAGTACCACTACACTCTTACAAAACAAGGGGTTCTTTAAGGGTTCTCAAGTAAATCCAGTGGTTCTATGTTTAGTTAAATACAAGGAGAACCCCATGTACATCATTTTTATTGGGGGGGTTCCCAATACATCCTTTAGATGTTTAGGTGATGGGTGTCCCAATACTTTTGTCCATAGTGTATATAAGAATATAATAATCTAGCAGTATTATTCCTACCAAACAATCAAAAGTACTTCCATGACTAGAGTCTCTGGTGGCTTCGGTAAAGACAAGCTAGCGTCAGCATCAGGCGTACACCATTTTGGGTGTTGTACGCCAAGCGGTTAATCGGCTACATAGTTTGGGCCAGCTTTACCTAACCCTTTCTGAGCTGTACCCTGACTACCAAGGGAGGTCATTAGGCCGCAAATGTTCCAGCGCCACAGAACAGGTTCTGCATTTTCTACACCTTAGAAAGCGAAGGCAACGATGGGTCGATCTGAGACCCAATCAAAGCCTAACTGTACAATCTGAACCACCATGCAGAGATCAGATTTAGATTTAACAACCAGCCCTGGGAGGTGGAATTGTATAGTTTATAGCTTGCATGCAGCAAACTGAGGGATCTGTGCAGGATCATGGACTAATTGTACATAAACTATTACATCATATAAGCTCCTCTGAGTCACCTTTTCTCAGATTAAGCCTGGCTCCAATTTGTACGGAAACAAAAGCGATTTAGCTCAAGATTATTCCTGGCCTATTCGGGTCCGGTAAACCAGGTCTTTGTGCCCGCGGCTTAGATTCCAGGAGCAACTGCCATGCTGGCAAATATACAATGACTGAGCGTTTCTCAAAGGACTGCATTGCGCAGCAAAACCGTACAGGGTTGGGAAGCTGCTGAGCTGGGTTTCCTTTTTTCGGAGGGTTCTTACAGCAGGTCTGCCACAGGCTAGTTTACTTACTGCTGGCAGTGTGTTTGTAGGTGCAACTGATAAGCCCATTTTGAGGCAGGGCACTGATACAGGCATGCCAACATCAGATTGTGCGTCAGCCAGCTAATGTGGGGTGGTGGTTGTTTTTACACTGATTTTATAATGCATCTCTCCTTCCAGTACTTATGAGATGAGGTGGTGTGGGGTTAATCCAAAATCCTGACCTCACTATTACTCCTCCTTGGATGCAGTGAAATCCTCACAGCAATGCTCCATCTCCAAAATCTAGTAGAAAGCTCCTTCCTGCACAGTAGAGAGTGTTACTCCAACAAAAGCAGGACCAACTCTTAATACCCTTGATTTCAGAAGAAATGATGAAAGAGCAGGTGTCCCAATACTTTTGTCAAACTATTTCATTTATGCTAATTTCATGGCGTGTCTTAATAAGGACAAAACGTTCTTAAAAGTCATGTTAAGCGCTTCAGTTCAACCACACCGGTAATGAAAGTCTGCCAGTACAAGGGCAGAACTATTGCACTCAGCAACACCTGCCTCCGAATCTTGCTGATGCTACATCCCTTAGGGTTCCTAATCAATGTATTTGCACTGAATGCCCTGGCTGGCGCTACAGGGACTCATGGTCTCCTGGCTACTGTACTGCAGGTTATTCCTTTTTCTGGCCCTTGCACCCAATTCAGTTCATGAGAGGCTTTTGTACGGGCCGAGTCAGTCTTGGGCAATTTGGGCAAAACACACTAAATACGGTGTAACTTGAAGCCAACGACCTTGGCTTACATAAGGTGTGTCCGATTCCAATTACTCCAGCCGTGGATAAGCGCAGTTTGCCAATCGTGCTATTGTAACCCAGCTAATTAACAAGAGTTGGATCAGGTGTTTTGAGAAAGGGAAATTTCTCAACAATGAAGGCCTGGTACTTCAGTGCTGGAGTTAGATTGATGCCCAATCCCAGAAGGCTTACAGTCTTGGATGTGAAGGACGCAGGGTGACAACATTGTTGGGAATGGTTCTTGTTCTTGTCTAGTTCAGTTGTATTGTGGCACGTTGGCCGTTTTTAACTAGTCCACAAATTACCAAGTGTGTATTTTGGAGTATTAAACATCGCAAGCTTGGTTAAAGTGAATATTGACACAGAGGTCCGAATTTATGTGGTGGTCCATCAAAAACCCTGCAGACTGGTCAGGAGGCTCTTAACCCACTCAAGAAAAAAAACTGCATGATTTGCTAAGAGGGTGTATTTGCATACTGTAACCTGCCATATCAATGTTGCAAGGCCCAATACAGTTACCACTGGATCACTATGCTACCCATACCTTTCCACTGTGTAGGATGTCTAGGCGATCCCTGATCTAGAGCTATACGCCACGGAGCAAGCGGAGTCTATTTGAAGTACATAAGTCATGCAAGGCAGGGAACTGTCCAGGATTGCCTCAGCAGCAGCAGGAGGAGGAGGAAGTCTGCAGGGGAGGGAGGGACAGACAGAATTACAGCATACATAAGAATCTCTCCCTCTCTATGACACTAAGCCTTAATATAATCGCACGGTGTATTCAATCCCTTCCACAGACATTGTTCAGGGCGTGATCAGACACGCCAGCTTCTTTCCAAAACAGATGAAGCTCTGGGACACCTGTTGGCATGTTTGCGGCACAGGTAACTTTCCATGGTGACAAGGACTTGGATAGACTTTGGTTTGGACAATGAAGCACCGTTTCCAACTCAACACAAGATCAGGGCAACGCCGTTTCCATCACATCCTATTCTGAAAACACAAAGGGGGTTAAGGCAGAACGCAGGTTTAATGAAAGACTCGAGCCATGACCGAAATTTAGTTAGAAAAAAAAATTTATTTCACGTACCAGCCCTGTGATAGAAAAACAAAAAGACGTGACAAGCCTCCGACATATTAGCAGTACATTCAGCAGTTCACATAACCTCCTGGAATCAGTCAACTTTCCATCAAAATAACAGAATTATCATTTGATTCCGTGTCATAGATTACGGATACCGCAGAACGAATTAGCAGTCTTTAGTTTTCTTTTCTCATATATATATGCACTTGATGCCCTGATCAGGTTGATTAATACGCAGCAGTAGCACTTTGCACATAAATGATCTGAAAAGTGATAGTCTCCAATCAATAAAAATAAAAATAGCTCCCAACCCTCTTTGAGTCCCTTTGTGCGACGTCCATGGCATCGTTTTTTTTGTTTTGTTTTTTTAAATAAAACTGCATATTATGAACCACGTGCTTCTTCACCCCAGGCCAAACAAAAATATACACATTTTCAAGTTACACAAAGTGCAAACCACAAGAAGGGAAATCTTAGTTAAGGGCGTGTTAGGGCCACGTTGTTTTTAATCCAGGGGGATTCCTACAGCGAACATCTCCGCCCCCGCCTCGAGCTCGTGGACCACGGAGTACCGGTGGAGGCGGTCGGGAATCCGGATCCAGGCCCGGCACCCTCAATGCCCACAGCCTCCAAAGCCGATCTCCTGCTTGTATCTGTTCGTCAGCGTGTTCGCCTTGCGCGTGAGCTTGGAGAGCACGGCGTGCAGCCCGCTCAGGTGGAAGTGGAACAACTTCTCCAGGTCCTCCTCGCCGTTCTGCTCCACCCGCGCGATGTCCAGGGCGGAGACGCCGAGCTTCTCCTTCCGCCTCTCGTCGCCCTGCAGGACGCCCCATTCGATGTCGTTCCTGATGGACTTGAGGAGCACGTAGTAGCCGTACATGTCGCCGTGCTGGAAGAAGGTGGGCGAGGGCTTCACCTCCTTCTCCTCGTCCAGCGGCACGTCCCTCAGCAGGCTGGGCACCATCACCGTCTGGTCCATGTTGTTCACGGCGCCGATGAAGCGGTTCATGGCGTTGAACAGCGAGTTCTTCTGGTTGTACGAGTCGCAGATCTGCATCATCTTGGCCGCTCCGTGGATGCGAGGAGGTCCTGCCGAACGCAGCGAGGGTGGAGGCGTTAGGACCAGCGTCGAGACGCGACAAGGGCGGAATGAGCGAGCTAGCTAGCTACGCACTAGCATAGGGAGTCGGCTAGTCAGGAAGAGGAGCGCACACTAGCCCTTGATCCGGTGCAGCTGGGTGGAGGTCCCACTGCCGTGGCTGTGGGTGTAGCAAGGCGATTTTAAAAGCAATGGGCGTTCCCTTCAGCTGTCGATCCACCTTCTTTCACCCTCTCGAGGGGGAAACCGTAAGCAGACAGACAGATAGACAGACAGACAGACAGACAGATAGCGCTGACCTGTAATAACACAGAGGGAGATTAGTTTACCTCAGAGTCCGCTGAAGCTTTAAGCCAGCTAGCTTAGCTTAGCCTAGCCGCCTCCTCAGTCGATGATGGGTGAATCAGGCTACACGTAAACAGCACAAACATTAATAAACAGAAAAACGAGCTTAAAAACGCCACAATATTTTAAACTAGATAAACATAAACAGTGCGGGGAACCCCCGCAGAGTCATCTGGAGACGAACACGCCTCATTTCCGCCTCGCCTGACGAACCCGTTAGCTTAGCATAGTTTCCCCCGAACGCCGGCCGGTCTCAAACCCCCTCGAAACGGTTACTTACACCAAATACGGCGCCGGAAAGCCGAACTACCCACCTTTAAACGTCTCTCCGTGCGCCCGGTGAACGACCACGCTCGGCAGAGCCGGTAGCAGGGACGGGAGATAACGATGAAGACCGGGGAGATAACGATGAAGACCGGGGAGATAACGGCGCCGTCTCTTATGTTCCTGAGGTGAGTTCCAGTCAGCGCGGACGAGCTCATGAATATTCACGAGGAGCGCATCAGCCCACGGCCGCTTGGCGTTCCAGCGCCAATCAGGAGCGAGCCTTTTGTTTACAGAGCATGCCCAGCAACCAATCGGGTGTCAGAAACACTCTGGCTCCGAGCCAAGGCGACCAGCCGGCGAGGAGGAGTGCACGCGAAACCCCCCAGCGCGTTGCATCAGGAACAGCTGAGCAACCAAGGACCTTTGCTTACACCCATAATAATACGGGTTCTTTAATGGTTCTGTGGGAAGGACCTTTGGTTCTATGTATGACAACTCAAGGAGCCATTTGGACGAGTCATCTCGATGATGGGAAACCCCTTCTTTATGGTTCTGGGAAGAACCCTGTTGTTTTGTTGTTTTTTGGTAAGGACAGTTGGTTCAATCTAGAACCATGAAAACTCAAGGAACCATTTGAAAGCTTAAACGGTTCCTCCAGTCTTCTCTTATGATGGGAAACCCCTTCTTTATGGTTCTGGGAAGAACCCTGTTTACACCATTAACAATATCGGTTCCTCAGTTGTTGTTTTTTGGTAAGGACAGTTGGTTCAATCTAGAACCATGAAAACTCAAGGAACCATTTGAAAGCTTAAACGGTTCCTCCAGTCTTCTCTTATAATGGGAAACCCCTTCTTTATGGTTCTGGGAAGAACCCTGTTTACACCACTAACAATATCGGTTCCTCAGTTGTTGTTTTTTTTTTTGGTAAGGACAGTTGGTTCGATCTAGAACCATGACAACTCAAGGAACCATCTAAACAAGTTTTATTGGTGATGGAAAACCCCTTGTTTATGGTTCTAAGAAGAACCATTGCTTACAGTCTTAATAATACTGGTTCTTCAGTGGTTCGTTGGTACGGACAAACCGGGACAACTCGAGGAACCATTTGAAAGCTTAAACGGTTCCTTCAGTCTTCTCTAATAATGGGAAACCCCTTGTTTATGGTTCTGTAAAAAAAACCCTGTTTACAGCATTAACAATATCGGTTTCCTTTGCTGTTGTTTTGTTGGTAAGGACAGTTGGTTCGATCTAGAACCATGACAACTCAAGGAACCATTTGAAAGCTTAAATGGTTCTTCCAGTCTTCTCTTATGATGGGAAACCCCTTCTTTATGGTTCTGGGAAGAACCCTGTTTACACCATTAACAGTATCGGTTCCTCAGTTTGTTTGTTTTTTGGTAAGGACAGTTGGTTCGATCTAGAACCATGACAACTCAAGGAACCATTTAAACAAGTTTTATTGGTGATGGAAGACCCCTTGTTTATGGTTCTAAGAAGAACCATTGCTTACAATCTTAATAATACTGGTTCTTCAGTGGTTCGTTGGTACGGACAAACCGGGACAACTCGAGGAACCATTTGAAAGCTTAAACGGTTCCTTCAGTCTTCTCTAATAATGGGAAACCCCTTGTTTATGGTTCTAAGAAGAACCTTTGCTTACAGTCTTAATAATATTGGTTCTTCAGTGAGTTTAGTTTTTTTTGTGAGGACAATTGGTTAACAATATCAGTTCTTCTGTGGTTCTTTGCTAAAGACAACTGGTTCTTCTGATCTGAGCTTTCACAAGGGCCTATTTGTGATGTATTCTATTTAAAACATGTAGTTCTCACATTGTTCATGTCTGAGGTCTTGAGACTACCTCCACCATGTTTGGAGGCTGTGCTTTAGCCTGGCTAGCTCTCACTGTGAGCTGTAACAGTGTGTGAAACTACCTCCACCATGTTTGGGGCCTGTACTTTAGCCTGGCTAGCTCTCATTGTGAGCTGTAACAGTGTGTAAAACTACCTCCACCATGTTTGGAGGCTGTGCTTTAACCTGGCTAGCTCTCACTGTGAGCTGTAACAGTGTGTAAAACTACCTCCACCATGTTTGGAGGCTGTGCTTTAACCTGGCTAGCTCTCATTGTGAGCTGTAACAGTGTGTGAAACTACCTCCACCATGTTTGGAGGCTATACTTTAGCCTGGCTAGCTCTCACTGTGAGCTGCAGCAGTGTGTAAAACTACCTCCACCATGTTTGGAGGCTGTGCTTTAACCTGGCTAGCTCTCATTGTGAGCTGTAACAGTGTGTGAAACTACCTTCACCATGTTTGAAAGCTCTGAAACCTACCAAGAGAGACAACACTGTAATGGTACAGAAGCGTCTTCAGGGGAATCTGAAAATAAAATCTGTCTGGCGTCTAGAACACAAGATGATGACCACAGCTATCTGAACCTGGTTAAATTTAAGACCTGGTATCTCCAACATATGGACTAAAGAATATGTGGACCCTGTAAGGTTATGGCATGCATGAGCTCAGTGGAGCCATCGGGAGTACAACTCAGTGAACCGGAGCCACAGCGACTGATAGCTGTGGTTCACTGAGGGCACACGTGCCGGTCTGTATATCAGAGAGCAAAGAAGGGCGAGGGAAACCGTGTGTAGGGTTCTTCAGCAGAGCCATTGGAGATGTTCCACTGTTGGTGTTGCACATCCGTAAAACGAGTCTGGGTCTTCTCTATTATGGAAAACCTCTTATATAATTGATGATTCTGTGAAGAACCTTTGCTTACACCCTGAACAATACGGGTTCCTCAGTGGTTCTTTACAGAACCGTGACAATTCAAGGAGCTATTTCAATATTTAAATGGTTCTTTGGGTCTTCACTATGATGGAAAACCTCTTGTATATGGGTTTCTGAAGAACCTTTGCTTGCACCCTCTACTGTTTTTGCTCATGGTTCTATATAGAGGAACCAGCTGAAGGGTTCTTAAATGGATCTTTGGATCTTATGATGTCTTTGATGGATATTAGTAGTGAGAGAGAAAATCAGACACGTGTGTGTATGAACATGACGTAGCGAGAGAGGTGTGTGTGTGTGTGGGAGAGGTGTGTTAACACACACATGCTGCCCAGCTGCTATTTTGCTGCCACTCCTTTCAGCTTCAGTAATGCAGCGATGGCAGTGTGAGGAGTGTGAGGTGAGAGGTTTCACATACTTGCTGTTTTCCTCATGAGAGCGTTGCAGCCTTCTCAACTCTGATTAGGAAGCACACCTCAGAAGATGTGGTTACACACACACACACACACACACAGCTTGTCTAGGCCCTGTAGAGTAGAAGTACAACCAATGGAATAGGACTCTCTGGAGCAGATCAACCTGATGAACCTATTGGCACCATGCTGCCTAATGCCAGGTGTGGGCTATTAGAGGGGTATAAAGCCCCCCAGCATTGAGGAGCTGTGGAGCAGCGGAACCATGTTCTGTGGAATGATGGATGATGCGCATACAATACATTTGGGAAGAGTTACGGAGTTCGGAAGGTTAACTAACGCTCACTAACGCTCATCTGTGAATGCAATCAAATCCTCACAGCAATGTTCCTTCACAATCTTAGTAAAAAGCCTTCTTCCCTTGACAGTAGAGACAAGTTACCCCTAAAAAATATAACACGAATGAACAGGTGTCCCAATACTTTTGTCAAACTAGCCAAATTCGCACAATAATAAATACCCTCTCATTAAAACGTAACAATCGTCCAATCTGAAGTTAATTCTTTTATTAATGGGGGAAGCGTCAACGATCTTGAACGTCCTTCAGAAGTTTGTGTGGCACCTCTTTTTGAGGCTCAAAACAGACGAACGAAGTGGAGTAGGACCTCTCGGACAGAGACCAAAGGTACCACCGCTTATCTCTGGTGCTTCCAGAAGGCCTGGTCTTGTCTTGTGTGGAAATACATAAATATGTACAATTTATTTACAGAACTGTTGGAGTCGGAGTAGCTTATGTTTTTTAAGCAAATGACAAAATTGGCAAGCTATAAACATGAGCGACGCTTTAGCTAGCAGCGCTAATCACAGCATATCAATGACTACAGCAGAACGCAAAAGCTTGGGCACCCCTGGTCACATGACACATTGTGTTGATTGTAAATAAGTAAACAAATACATTCTCTACAGGAAACAAAATCCAATATGGCATTTTCGGAATTTGGAACGTTGGTAAAACATGACGGTAAGGTGCCATTATTTTTGCACACTCTCTTTTAAAAAAGAAAGTGGCCACTGCAAGGAATAGTTTGGGCTCCATGAAGAAAAAGTTAATACACTGGATCTCAAGATTTTTTCTCAGAGTTTATCGGTTCTGGTGGTTCTTCTAACCACTGTAGTAAGTTAGATGCATTTTAGGTTAGCGTGATGCTAACAGTAGAAAAGCTACTGTGGAGTAAAGTCCTCTTCAGTTCCTTCATCGCAGCTTTCACCATCGTTATCATCACCACCACCACCATTGTCATAACTGATGGCATCATCATCATCATCATCATATTTGTAAACAATATCATCACTGCTGTCACTATCCGCCTCATCGCCATCGATACACTTCTCACTGGCATCGCCAGCGCCCCCACAGTCATCGATATCCTGGCCGAGAGTTTCATCGCAACACTCCTCTTCCATGGCTCCACCGCGGCCATCGTTCATGGAGTCCTGCTGGTCATTTTCGACCTTCACGTCTTTCCTAAAGCCATCTGACCTGTCTGGAAACTGTATGCCCTTCTCTTCGTCGGAGGAGCTTCTTAAAGCCATGACGTCCTGGAGGCCACTTAAAGTCGGCCTTCCGTGAACTCCCAGGATCCTCCTGATGGTGGAATCGTGGACGGAGATGTTTACCGCCGCGAGAGCGGCCTGAACGTCCTTGGAGGTCGTGCAAGGGTTTTTGGTCACCTCCCGAATGATTTCTCTCCTCGTGCTTATCGATATTTTCGGGGGACGGCCGCTCCTGGGAAGGTTCATAACCGTCCCAAACCGTTTCCACTTGCGGAGTATGGCTCTGATGGTGGTCTTGGACAGCCCCAGGGCCTTGGAAATGAGCTTGTACCCTTTCCCGGACTGATAGGCCTCAACAACCTGTTTGCGGAGCTCTTCGGGAATTTCTCTGGATCGTGGCATTCTTGTAGGAGTTGTGTGTTTCCAGCTTTACTCTGATGCCGATTCCAAAGGCAGGCTAATGTTCCCACGCCTGATGATTCAACTCTTGCGAACAGGATAACATGAAAAGACCGAGAAGAAGGAGTGGCTCTTTGGAAGGGTGCAATCATTCGTTTAGCCGGATCACATCCTGACTGCGATTGCACATAAAACAAGGGCGTTCCCTCCAACCGTCAATGCCTGTACCTGAAAGAAAGGAAAACCGGGTTTAGGCTTGGCAACTAAATGGAGTACGCTGGAATTCTGTAGATCCCAATATCTGAGATTCTAGGATCTGGGAAATAAACACAAACTAGAGGCCATAATAGCATCTCATAATTAGGACTTTCACCTTACGTAAAATAATAACTCTAGGAATCTTGGAATTTTTAATCCTTACAGCATCTGAAAATGGGCTAATTTGTGGCCCATCATCTCATAATGAATTATGGCGAAATACACCATGTCCAAACAGCTTGTCTTGTCCCTGTAGAGAAGAAGTACTGCCAATAGAATAGGACCCTCCTATCCTCCTGCAGCTGATAAACATGATGACCCTGTTGGCACCATGCTGCCTAATAATGCCAGTCGTGGGCTACTGGAGGGGTATAAAGCCCCCCAGCATTGGAAGAACGGCGTTCTCTGGAATGATGGATGGGATGAGTTGGAGATGATGAGCTGAGGTGGTGATCATCCAGCATTATCCTGCAATCAATGCAATCAAATCCTCACAGCAATGCTTCTCCAAAATCTAGTAGAAAGCATTTTATCCTTGGACAGTAGGGACAGAAACTCGTTTTATGACTTTAATACCACAGAAATATTAATGTGTAATTATTAGATGCTAATTTGTGAACAAGGTGAGATAGATATCACGTCATTAATATCTCATAATGATGTCGTTTCTTCTGGAAATGATGACATCTAATTAAAAATCCCATAATTAAGAGAAATGAGATCTTCTCGGGGTCATTCCTGCCCTCCATGGTTCTGGAGTTGTTCTCCTGTCGAGGCTCGGTTCCTCTCAGTGTTTCATGCTCTTCGACAACCCGTTTACTGACCACCTCCCTCGGTTTCATTACTAGGAGGCTGAGGCTGCATTTCTGGACCAGGGTTCTGGTGTTTAGAGCGCTGAGGAACCCGACCAGAACCGAACCACGACGCCCTTTTAGCCGCTGCAGCCTGAAGCCCTGTTCTCCTCAGAGAAGCTGGGTTAGCTACACGCTAGCTAGCTAACGTTAGCCGGCTAGCTAGCTAGCTCGCTCGCTCAGTCGGTCTCAGCCTGGATTCGGGTCACTTCGCCACAGTTTACGTAGGGAAACGCTGCCAGGACTTACCGTGGCGGACAACTTTGACCAGATAGGCTAGAAATATATATATATAATAGAAATATTAGCTGTTAGCTTAGTTAGCATCAAAAACAACAGCCAGCTGCAACCTTCCGTCCTCCACTACATGCGTGCGCGTCAGGGCTGCGCTTCCTCAGCGCAGACGAGTCGGGAAACGCAGTCCCGGATTTGCGGTTTTCCCAACTTGTACGAATCCTGTTGGATATTTTTAATAAACGTGGAATTTTCTTACGTAGTCTAATTGTAATTTCGTGCCGTTTTCCTACCTGGAACTCCGCAAGATCTCAGATCAAGGCTGCGCAAGTTGAACGGGACAAGGCTGTTGATATTTAACCAGAGCTTAAGCCCTGGTGCTCTTGGGGTTCTTCAGGGTCTCGAACCGAGAACCCCCTGTCCTGCACATTTCACCCTATTCCTTCCATACCTGGTCCAATCAGTCAGCTAATAAACAATACGCCCTTCCTGAGTTGAATTTGCTGTGGAAACGGGGTCAACAGGATAGCGTGCTGGACAAGGGTTCTCCAGGACCAGGGTTGACCAGACATCCACAGCTCGAGCTGACTTTAATTTCCTTTATTAATGAGATGTATTAATCTCTCGCCTTCTATAATTTGGTCATTCATATCCGTAGCTCAGTGTTGTCTGTGTTTACACTGGCTGTGAACGTCTAGGGTCTCTTTCTGGTTCTCTTTAGCGCTGATATCGCACTAGACACGGGCAACCATAAACATTACAGGCACATTACACGCTAAATAGCAAACGGATTTACTTCAGACTTACCAGAGACGCATTTAACTCATTCAAATCTTTGTATTTTATAATCCATATACTGGCTAGAGTTCGGTACCTTGCGATGCCACAGCCATACGTAAGTGGGAAGTCCAAGGGAGCATAACTGGCCTCCTCGTCTCCATCCCCTTCACTTAGCATGGCGATTCTAGCAGATGTTTGAGTTAGTAACAGTTAGCAGCTAGCAGTTAAATGGTCTCCTGCAAGTGTGCTGAGCTTTAGTGGTGTTGAGTGTATATGTATAGCTTATATAGCTACAGGACTCCAAAAGTGAGACAAAAGGGCCCAACTAAGGAGGAACCAACTGAGGAACCAAGACTCACATGGTGAAAAACACTGATGAATAATCACAGATATGCTCAGAAGTAGTGGTAGTAATATTAATAAATTCATGATGATCGATAATAGTGAAAAATAAACAAATGAATAATAAGAATAGAAATAATAATACCTGCAGCCATAATAAGAGATGGCTAACGACTGCGGCAGATCTGCCTACAACTGCCTAACTAAAAGGAGAGAACCAGAAGGTAACACAGACATGAGCGCACCCTGAAACACTAGCCTCTCTTCGCTCCACCGTCCACAAACCCTTGTGATCGTGTGTAAGCGACTGAACGACAGCACTGGCATCTCAGTTTTCCCCGTTTCCACGTGTCCATGGACCCCTGGATCTGCAACCTTTATCGAAAGGGAGACGTTAATTACCAAAAGCTAAACTGAAGAGATGTTTGACATGTCATGGAGACAGCACATGCTAGCCCTTACCCTCGTCATTGGGCGCTGGAGTCCAAGATAGCGGGCGGGAATTGGCAATGACTAAACTGATACCCATTAGCAGATCTAAAAGCACAGGTTCTGACATACATGAACATACATTAAATGGACAAAAGTATTGGGACACCTGTTTATTCGTTGTTTCTCTTTCAAAAGAGTTGATCAGCAAGATTTGTTGGAGTAGCTGCCTCTACTGTCCAGAGAAGATGACTTCCTACTACATTGTGGAGGAGTCCAGGCTGGGGTAACTTGTGACATGCTGCCACAGTACAGATTACATCAAGTAGGACTTTTCCTCACCCAGAGGAGATCTGAGTACATCTAGAGACGTCCAGTGTGTATACCGTGTGAGTAATCACTCACATCCTTCATTTTGGGAAGTACTACATGTTTGACTCAACTGTATTACGAGGCGAGCCAACCTGTTAGTTCAGGCTTTCACAGCGGACATTCCTGAAGAGCTGAGTCAGAGTCAGTTTCACCAAGACGTTGAGATGCGGTCTCCGAGTACAAGCCCTTGCTTTAAACTACACTGCTACACCTCAGCTAAAGCCTGTGGAACCAAAGGAAGATCACTGAGGACTTTAAGACCATGAACATATTTACAGTTAAATAAATACTTAAATAAATACCCTCTAGCCTGTTAGCATTTGGCTAGTTTGTAAGATTAGGCCTTAATAACACCATCGAAATTCATCAATTAAGTCACTCTGAGTTTGTTTATACCTAAACCAATTATTTATGTAATTTATAAATCATGAATTCCTCTTTAAGGGATCGGAGATGGGATGAATTGCCAAGAAGAAATACGTGGCATCACTCTTCAAATACATACTAAGTCCACTTCATCAGCTCTGGTGGTCCTCCAAACCACTGTAAATTAGATAAGCAAATAAGGCTAGCTTGATGCTATCAGTAGAAAAGCTACGGTGGAGTAAAGTCCCCTTCAGTTTCTTCATCACAACTTTCACCACAGCCATTGTCATAACTGATGGCATCATCATCATCATCATATTTGTAAACCATATCATCACTGCTGTCACTATCAGCCGCATCGCCAGCGCCCCCACAGTCATCGATATCCTGGCCAAGAGTTTCCTCTTCCATGGCTCCACCGTGTTCATCATTCATGGAGTCCTGCTGGTCATTTTCGACCTTCACGCCTATTCTAAATCCATCTGAACCGTCAACTGCCAACTTTCCAAACACCTCATGGCTGCCTTCCTCTTCATTGGAGGAGTGTCTTAAAGCCATGACGTCCTGGAGGCCACTTAAAGTGGGGCTTCCGTGAATTTCCAGGATCCTCCTGATGGTGGAATCGTGGACGGAGATGTTTACCGACGCAAGAGCGGCCTGAATTACCTTGGAGGTCATGCAAGGGTTTTTCATCACCTCCTGGATGATTTCCCGCCTCGTGCTTATCGATATTTCCGCAAACTGTTTCCACTTGCGGAGTATTTCTTAATTCTTATTTCGGGAATTTCTTTGGATCGTGGCATTCTTGGGTGCTTCAAGCTTTGCTCTGATGATGATTCCAGAAGCAAGCTAATTTTTCCAACATTTGATGGATCAACCAAGAGGATAACATTAAAAGACCTTGGTTTATGTACCTGCAATTGCACATAAACCAAGGGCGCTCCCTTCAACCGTCAATGCAGCCTTGCTCATGCTCGTGACGCTGACCTGAAAGTAAGTTTAGAAAAAAATAGAAAAATGATTACCCTAATATTAGCATTTCTCCAAATTGCTCTGAATCTAAGATTAAACGTTCAAGATTCGCCTAATATAAACATTCAGAATTGTGAAATAACTTGTAATTGTGACTTCTTATGGCATCTCATAGTATCTCATAATTATGACGCAGTATCTACTAAATAACTACTATTACATATCATAACAAGTGGCTAATATTGCATAAACATTAGCATACTCCAATGACGACTCTCCGAATTATGACTTCTCAAATTACGTTAGGATGTCAATTAAGACCTAGCATTGCACTGTCATGGTTTAGGATCTCATTAATGTGTTACACCATGACTTGGTATCTTAAAATTACGTACTAATATTTGCGTAACAGTAGGTCCGAATTATTATGAGACACTACAGTACGATTATAATACACCAATATTTGTATATATACATATTTTAATCTCATAAAAATGAAGTCAACTGTAATACGAAAACAAATTAGTTATGACATCTTATGGCATCTCAAACTACGTTACGATGTCGATCATGAACTAGCATCGCATTGTTATGACTTAGTATTGCGTCAGGAGTGTGTGAGTATGAGTATATTAATTTAATGACTTGGTATCTTATAATTACATACTAATATTTGCGTAATATTTCTGAGACACTACAGTATGGGTATAATACACTAATATTTGTGTGGTAGTTATTCTTAGCATCTCTAATCTAACAATTAGTACCTAATCTTGGATTTTTTTTGGTCATAATGATGATGTTTTATGGTATATCATAATTATTAGAAGGCTTTGTGCCCTTTGTGTAAGCCTTTAGAAATATGCCTTCACAGATTTTAGAAGGTCTGGACCCTGAAGAGGATCTCAGGCTGTCTAGGAGGAGTAAAGGAGCTTCAGGGGTCTCGACTCTTGAAGCTCTCCCTCAGAGGATTGGAGCATTGCTGTGAGGACTTGATTGCATTCAGCGACAAGAGCTAGAGTTAGGAGGGAGGTCAGGATGTTGGATAATGATGATCATGACCACCCCACCTCATCATCCCCAACTCCCCAACACATCCCATTCAAAAGTACTGGATGAAGCTCCACCATCATCATTCCAGAGAACACAGTTCTTCCACTGCTCCACAGCTCCTCAATGCTGGGGGGGCTTTATATACACCCCTCTAGCTCTCACCTGGCATTAGGCAGCATGATGCCAGTAGGTTCGACAGGGTTATCTGCTATCAGTTCTATCGGCGGTACTTCACTACGGGCATTTGCATGCGTCCTTGTCAGCGGTTAGAAGGGGTGTCTACAAACATTTGGACACATAGCGTACATCACAATCCTCTCTCCCTGGATTCCAAGACAAAGTAAATGATGGATGAGTTTTAATGGGACGCAGCCGATGTTTTTGGCTCTGCCCCTACACAGCGACGAGGTTGGAATTGAGTCGTCCTATTGATCAGAAAACGAATAAACACCAGTCTTTCAACAACATCCCGGGGAGAGTCCCATCCTCGGCCTCCGTTTGTTGCAGTCGGCGCGGGGTACGGCTTCGTGCCGAGCGATGAGCTGATAAATATTTATGAGACAACACATCAATCCACAGTCATTCATCTTTCAATCAAACAATCAGCGCCAGAGACAAGAGCTGCTTCTGAGCTCCGCCAAAACTCTACGCCCTGCAGAGACTTCACTCCGAGTGCAGATTATGCAGAGAATTAAAATCATTTACTCACAAACCGCAGCTAATGCTCCTCCGCTGCATCCGCCGGCCCGATTCTGATCCACTCTGACCTCACAAGGCCTGTAAGTTGTGAGGTGAGGCCTCCATGAGGTCCCCATGAGCCTGTCGCTGGTTCTAATCACTGCATACCCCCCCCAACAAGACCTGGCTGGTGTTTTGGTGGAGATGTTCTGACCCAGTCTGACTGGTCTACAACATCACAGTTTGGTCTTTGTCGGAGAGCCTCAGGTTCTGTGTTACCTTCTAGGTTAAAGCAATTATCACAAAGCGACACCCCCGAAAATGAGACCGCCAATGAGATCTGGGGTCATTAATAAACCAGGGTCAGCCATGCTACATGCTACATGCTACCCCCTTGAACCCTGGGTTTGTTACTCGGGTATTAACCCTAACACAGAAACTATTGCGGACTATTTAGTAACCGTTTGGGTATATATGGCTTGTCGAGTCCCACAGGGTTCTATTGTGGGGCCCATGAAACTGATATCAATGCATGGTGATGAAGAGCAGGGTCTGGCGGTACGTGTCCACTACATGCAAATTCGTCATCCGAAATTTCTCATTTATTTTCAACAGGTAATAGCGAAAAAAGGTGCAAGGGATTTTGGGGAATAGTGGGCGTGTTCCAAAACCTAGGCCTCAGCCGAGGTAGGGCGGGTCCTCGGTAGGACTGTTTTATGAAGACTCCTACTTAATACTCATTTAAAAACAACAAATTAAAAAATAAACATTTTTTTGTTTTAATATTTCTTTTTAAATATTTACTTTTCCTATGTTTAAAAATATTTACTTCTAATATATTTTACAAATATTTACTGTCAATATTTTTTACTTTTAATATTTTAATATTTACTTTTTTGTTTTAAATATTAATTTTTAAATATGCTTAATATTTATTTATAACTTATTTATTTATTTCCTCAAAAAGGCCTTTTTAGAACCAAACTTCTCAGAGTAGTCTATCTAAAAGGATCTAATTAAAAATCTTTTTAAATTTCACGACATGATTGACACGTTCCTTGTAGACAGACACGCCCCCCCCCCTCCCCCCTAACCAGTGAGGTGCCGCCGAAGGAAACAGATGGAGCATCCCGTACCGTGTGCAATGAACACTAAGGGGTTAAGGGCCCAACAGAGGCAGCCTACCAGACCCGGGTATTGAACCCACAACCTTGTGATCAATAGCTCAGGGTTTAGAGCCTTTCTCAGGTTTGATCAGATTATCATTCTCAACACTCTGCATGTATGCATCCATCAGGCTGCCCAGAAACAAAACCAGCTTTAGAAATCACACTTAAAAAGGCGTGTGTGTGTGTGTGTGTGTGTGTAATAATTCATAGCCTAAATGCGAATGTAAAAGGGCTATAAAAAAAAAGCACAGCCTTCACGTTCTTTAAACACAAAGGCAAATGTTGAGGGTGCCGAGCTTGCCAGGCTCCGTGGGCTACAAAGAGTTATGTTGATCCTAGGAATTATGCAAATGAGCCTCATTAAAATTGCAAATATTTGCAAATAATAAGGGGAGGTGGGATGATGAATGCGTGCTTGGCAAAGAGACAAAAAACCCCGCTCTTTCCTTCTTAGCGCAGCGCTAAAAGGCTCTCTGGTTTGGCCGTCATGAAGGATAGGGAGATGTAATTTGCCCCCACCTACCCCCCACTTACCCCACCTATCGGGCTCCTTAGATTTAAAGCTGCTGGACCAGGTCACCGGGAAGTCCTCTGGTTTTGGTGCCGTTAGCACGCTAACGTTAGCTAACTACACATGCACAGTGAGCGTAATTGCTGTATAGGGACAAAAGTATTGGGACAAGAGTAACTGTCCGAAGTGGATTCCCGAAGGAGCTTAGCTGTGAGGATCATTCATCGACAAGAGCTAGAAGAGTTAGTCAGCTCAGGATGTTGGAGGTCGATCACCACCCGCCTCATCCATCGCCAACTCTTTATTTAATATCATTGACTTCAGAAGAAGCAATGAATGAGCAGGTGTCCAAATACTTTTGTCCATATAGTGGATGAGGCTAATACAGCAGAATTAGGGTTGGGGTGGATTGTTGGTCTGTTGGTTTTCTAACATTCAAGGCCTCGAGGCCTGGACCAAACCTGGGCCACATCTGGCCTTTACTAGTGGCCCACATAACACCTGGAAGCAGTTTTTGGAGCCCATATCTGCTAAATGAATTTAATATAATAATAATAATAATAATAATAAAATATTAATGATAATTATATGCATAGTTGTTTACAATTTCTGTGTAGTATTTAACACCACAGCTGTCTCCTCCACCTTTAGACCAACACCGTCAGAACCGACCCGCCACTCAGCCACTAGTTCCGGTAATCATGCCCACTGCCCACCCCTGGGCCTTCAGCTCAAGTGGTCAGTGGGTCAGTGGGCCACTAGGAAACGCCAGATGTTTGGAAGCTAGTATCAGGAAACGTTCCTGCTCTATCCAGAGTGGAGGTAAACGTTAGCATGGACGCTACAACAAAGTTTGATTCCCTGGACTGTAAATTATTCAACTGACTCATCGACAAGAGCCGGGATCGAAGGAACTGAGTCAGACATCGGTGATCTTGAGGTCATTTCCTTTAATGGGATTAGTGTCCAGAGACTTCAGCTCATTTCCCCACATAGCTTCTGACATGAATGCTAGCGTTAGCGAAATGAGCGACATTTCGACGACACTTTTGTCGTAGAAAAGCTTTGACAGTAAAATGCTACCCGAAATTACAGACTTTTTTACGGTGTAGTAAAGGTCTTTGTAGTGAGGGTGTTCTCACGTCATTAGCGTGTATGCTAGTTTACCACAGGTTGTGTATTTGCTAATTCTATGCTAAAAAACTCATTTTACTGAGGTAAAAAAATATCATTAAGGATGTTTAAAGCTATATTTAGCCTTATAATTAACATTTATAGGTAAACCTGAAAATACCCCACAAAGACAGGGATACAAACATGTGTGTGTGTGTGTGTGAAGAGGAGTTTCCTCACACTCCTCACCGTCCCGTTTTTCACCAGCATTATGGCGCCACCTGCCGGCCAAAACAAGTCCCACAGCTCTCTCTCAGGGTTAGCTCAAACAGGAAGGGTGGTTAAAAACACCTCTGAAAATAACACCACATCTTATACACCGCATACCAACCACGTCCATATTGAAGTCTGCAAGGTCTTCTACAGCATCACCTACACCTTCATCAGGACGGAGGGATGTTGGGTAACGTCCGAGAGTTGTCCATGAGCCGAGTTCACTGTGTTTACGTTGGAGTTTGAGGGTTTAGATGGTCTCGATGGTCGGCCAGCATGACCAGCTTGACCCAACTTGTCAACCAGTAACACCAGCTTGACGAAACAGCATGGTCATGTGGCTTAGTCATGCTAGTAGACCAGCTAGTCTAGCTTAATCAGCTGTTGACCAGCATTGGGTGTGTTCTTGTCCTGGATGGCCAGCTTTCCAATCCAGTTTATCATCTTGACCATCAAACACCAGCTTAGAACATCTTGTTCAAGCTGGTCCTGCTGGTGGACCACCGTGGTCAGACTGGTCAACCACCTTCCCAGCTAACATGCCCTTGTGGGGCCTTGTGGTTAGCTCAGCTGGGGACCAGAATGAATGACCAATAGAGTCAATGATGGTGGGGGTGGGGGGGGTCAGGAGGGGTTAAGTATGGGCCCCATATGGGTTGTATACACTGCATACAGGGCCAAAGATGGGACCCACCTGGGGCCAGTTTGGGTTGACCAGCATCACCATCAAGACCAAGCTGGTCAACTAGCATGACTATCAAGACCAAGCTGGTTGACCAGCATGACCCAAATCAAATGCACTGTCCCAGGCTATGTTTTCACCTGGACGAGTAGCTTTCCAACCACCTTGACCATCAAAGGCCGGCTTAGGCCACCTGCTGATTTTCCGGCAGAAGCTGACCGCTAAATACAAGGAAACAAACTCACTGTGAGACAGTTCCAGATGAAATGACCATTTTATTAACAGAGATCACAGTTGTTTACAATATCAACGTACATCTTGTTGGCATGCTAGCTGGTGATGCGCTTTAAAAAGTTATTATACAAAGTTATTATTCGTTCGGCTTCCGATTGTGTGGTCGGCCTAGCGTGTATTCACAGACTACGCTTTCACAGACTAAGTAATACTGAATGATCCACCTAAACTAGGGGAAGCTGTAAAACGGCATTAAAACAGAAACAGGTCTCCTTCCTACTGCAGTAATGATGATTATAATAATAATAATAATAATAATAACGAAAAAAGCCCCACGAACACAGACTTAAACATGGAGCCAGCAGCCCGGGTCAAATTTACCTCACGTCACAGTTCAGTTCAAGCGGAAAGTGAGGCCGAGATGGCGGTGGCGTCCACCCCTGCTGACCGCGTCCACCCCCGTTTTGACCCACCATGTGTCAAAAAGTTTGTGGACACCCCTTCGAACGCTAGCATTCAGCTTGTCTAGGCCCAGCAGAGAAAGAAGCACTGCCATTAACGATGAACCTATCGGCACCGTGCCTAATAACGTGAGCCAGGCGTGGGCTAGAGGGGTGTGAAGCCCCCCGGCATTGAGCTGTGGTCGCAGAATGCAATCAAATCCTAGCAGCAATGTGAGGATTTTTGTTTACTAGACAGTTGCCTGGACAGTAGAGACTTAGGTGGAAGTAAATGGCTCTGGGTACGAGTGTTGTAGTGGGATATCTAGGCCATGACTACAAAAGTAATGCGTTCATGTGGGCGGAGCTTGGACAGGCCAATCGGACACTACGCGTACTCTTCCTAGATCGGATCAGCCGTGATCAGATTGGTGGACGCCAGACATCTCGGACTGAGAACAAGCTTCTAAAAGGCGGCACGAGCACCCACGGCCACACAGCGACATAGAGCCACACTCAGAGACAGAGCTGTTCGAACGGCACTGAAATGGGGGCGGGGCAGACGGGGGTCCGTAATGAAAAGGAGAGAGAGAGAGAGAGAGAGAGAGAGAGAGAACCGAAAAACTGAACGAGGCCTTTCTGAGACACGTCCCTCCAGTGAAAGATTTTTTACTACAGCAAACGTACAAAAACGACAACACAGCGTTATTCACGCGGCGGCTGTCTTGCTCCTCACGGCAAAGGGGGCAGGGCGGGATTAGGCTAATTAGGCACGAGATAATTCTCCAATAAGAATAAAAAAAATGATTATGTAAAAATTCCCAAGATAAAGGCGTCACCTAATAGCTAATAGTTCGCTAACTTGCAAGCTTGTTGGGAAGGAAGCATTAGCATAGCCTGCTAAGTCTAGGTGAGATAGCTAGCTCGGCACAGCTTACCTAGCGTTGCTGTATCCAGCCTAGCCAGATAGCTAAGCATCCTCTCGATGATAAGTGGGGTCGAGGTGAATCGTGATTGCGTTGATTGCGGTAAATTTACTCAGCCTGTTAACGTAATTAGCAGACGCACATCGATTGTAGGTCGACGTAAACATGGCTAGCCAGCTAAGTCATTCTGAAAATTGGCCACGTAGCTAAGTGTTTGTTTGTTTTTTCCGCTTGGGAACCGACGCAAGAAATAGACAAGTCTTCTGGTCCATTTTCGTAGGAATTACGGTCATTACAAACCTTTACGAAATTTCCGCTAACAATTTTGTGTATCTCCTCTCGTCCAGGAGACCAATCTTCCACATACAGCTCGGATATCCGGAACTTCGCAGTGCAAGCTTGCTGGTATATAGGTGATCTATCGTCTAGGTCGTCGCCATGCCAATAGCAGCGACAGCAGTGATTGGTTGAGTGAGTTTATGTTAGTTTATGTTGGCTCCAAAAGTGCCAAACAGAAACTTTGGGTGAATAAAATTCCCTCACATTTTTGCTTTCGGAAAAATCCGAAGTCCATCTGAAGATATCTCCAGTTCTTCCCGTGTTCGAATGAATTTTCCCGACATTTCTGTCAGGTAACTAAACTAGGCACAGTGCGTACAAGCCTTCGCTCTCGGGCAGGACAGCATTTCCTCCAACTTTCATCCAAATCCTAAATGTTTCGGAAACATCTGGATCCTTTTTGACGTTTATTTAAAAAAAAAATCTAATTGAAACACAGAGAGTTTCTAAAAATCTAAATCCCCAACACATCGCTTAGCCTCGGAAACGCCGGGGTCAACGAGGCCTCTGGGTGCGGCCTATCAGACTAAAGTGAGTGGAAAGGGGGAGGGGCTTACATAACGTACTGTATATACCCACCTGCAAATTCTTAACGTTAGCGGTTGTTTTTTTGTTTTTTTTACGGGCTCTGAAAAGGTCGCTAGCCCACGGCCGTAGAGCTCTACTCTCCGGGTCACGGCAGTTAGACGGTGTAGTTCAGTCTGACGGTGAGAAGCGAGGCGGCCGCTGTGTGAATAAAGCTCGTTAGTACTTTTTTCTTTTCTTTCTTTTTTGAGAAACGTGGATCGGACGAGATGCTAAACCTACGACGCGCTGAAGTCGATTACGGTTTGGTTAATCGAGAGAAAAAAGCAGGTCTGATTTTTAAAGACTGGATGTAGTGAAACGGCTTTCGGCATGCATGGCTTTGTACAGAGCTGAGAGCGACAGAAGCTAAATGTGAGAGTGTGTGTGTGTGTTGAGTAAAGTTAAGGGATTTTGAAAAAGAGAAACTCCGATCATGGCACAAAAAACACACAATTAGGAATGATGCACTACTAAGAGACAGAGAGAGAGAGAGCGCGCGAGAGAGAGAGAGCGCGCGAGAGAGAGAGAGGGAGGCGAAATGAAGAAAGGAGAAAGAAAAGGAGGTCAGAAGACGAAGCCGAGAGGAAGAAGAGAAGAATGGAGTGTGCTAGTTTCGTGGGCGTCCCTCACAGGTTTCCAGAAACTGACGTATGCCCTCTCCACATCTCCCTGTAACACACAAACACACAGTCACGCATTAACACTGTAACACATTAACACTGTAACAGTAACAGTGTAACAATGTAACAGTGAAACAGTAACACATTAACACTGTAACACATTAACACTGTAACAGTGTAACAATGTAACAGTGAAACAGTAACACATTAACACTGTAACAGTAACAGTGTAACAACATAACACTGAAACAGTAACACATTAACACTGTAACAGCAACAGTGTAACAACATAACACTGAAACAGTAACACATTAACACTGTAACACTATAACAACATAGCACTGTAACAGTAACAATGTAACATTAACAGGGTAACAACAAAACAACATAGCACTGTAACAGTGTAACAACATAGCACTGTAACAGTAACAGTGTAACAGTAACCGTGTAACAACATAGCACTGTAACAGTAACAATGTAACAGTGTAATAACAAAACAACATAGCACTGTACCAGTAACACTGTAACGATGAGAGCAACATTAACACTGTAACAACATAACAACATAGCGTGTAACATAAACCGTGTGACAATGTAACAACATAGCACGTAACATTAACACAGTAACAGTGTAACAACGTAACAACATAGCACTGTACCAATAACAATGTAACAGTAACAGTGTAGCAACACAGCACTGTACCAGTAACACTGTAACAACGTAGCACTGTACCAGTAACAGTTACACATTAACACTAACAATGGAACATTAACACTGGAACAGTGTAATGTCATAACAATATAACGCTGTAACAAAGTAACACATTAACACTATAAGACTCTAACCATAACAATGTAACACTCACACAACAATGATGTAACACTAACACAGTAACAGTGCCACACAGTAACGCCACAACAATTTTGCCCTGTACAACTGTGACACTGACACAATGTAACACAGGAACAGCATCAATGTAACACTAACAATGTGACACTGTAACACTGTAGCATTTAACATTCCAACCCTGTAACGCTGTTAACATTATCACTGTAACTCCCTCTCTCTCTCTCTTGCCCCCCCCCCCCTCTCTCTAGAGTGGTATTTCAGTGTGTTGCAGCAGACTGCTTCACCTCACAATACATTTACCACATTCAGTGTGTGTATTGTGTGTGTGTGTGTATTGTGTGTGTGTGTGTGTGTGTCACTCACCTGTACCTCCTCTGCTAGACCATTTCATACTGATTAGCAGTGATAAACCGTGACAGACAACACGCCAGCAGCATCCCAATGAGCTGAGGAGAGAGAACACACACACACACACACACACACACCGTCAACATACTAAAATGAAACAGAAGGGACTTATTGTAGTAAGTAATAAAGTGACCAGTGAGCGAGAGAGAGTGAGAGAGTCATGGTGAGTCTGTGCCCCCCCCCAAACACACACACACACACACACACACTCACTCGCGAGGTTTAGATCCATTAGAGAGATCACTTATCTAAGAGGTGTAATTGATCTTGGCTGGCCCACCACTACCAGATACCGTTTACAGTTCAATTAACACAGAGAGAGAGAGAGTGTGTGTGTGTGTGTGTGTGTGTGTGTGTGAGTGTGGTGTGGGGTTGCCAGCCTTCCCTCCAGACCCATTAGCACTGATGGGGTGGTCAGCGTGCAATGAGGGCAACAGAGGGGCAGCAGGGAAACATGTAACAGAGCAAAAACACCAGAGAGAGAGAAAGAGAGTGAGTGTGTGTGTGTGTGTGTGTGTGTGTGTGTGTGTGAGTGTGTGTGTGTGTGAAGTAGGTGTGCTCGCAGCAAACCCTAGCTGTGCTGCACAGCAAGCAACGGATACACTCAGTTTGGTGTGTGTGTGTGTGTGTTTACTAAATAACAGGGTTTCTAATAAAGTGGCCAGTGAGTGGAAGCACAAGGTAGCTGGTGTTTCTAATAAAGTGGCCAGTGAGTGGAAGCACAGGGAGGTGTTTCTAATAAAGTGGCCAGTGAGTGGAAGCACAGGGAGGTGTTTCTAATAAAGTGGCCAGTGAGTGGAAGCACAGGGAGGTGTTTCTAATAAAGTGGCCAGTGAGTGGAAGCACAGGGAGGTGTTTCTAATAAAGTGGCCAGTGAGTGGAAGCACAATGGGGGGTTTCTAATGAAGTGTTCCTGAATGGTAAATCAACTGCAAACACACACACACTCACACACACACTCACACACTCACACACACACACACACACACTCAGCAGTACCTGTGAGAACGCGATTCCAAACGTCACTCCGGCGATGATGCCCATGTTGGTCTCAATGAAGGAAGTGACCAGCTCATAACAACCCTGCACAACAACACCACACATCAGACAGGGGCAGGAGGAGTGTGTGTGTAAGTGTGTGAGTGTGTGTGAGTGTGTGTGTGAGTGTGTGTGTAAGTGTGCTAGTGTGTGTTACCTGTTGGGTGTTAGGGT
>NC_132902.1:1376794-1414294 GCF_030463535.1 Salminus brasiliensis | reverse complement strand
CATGCCCTCGCTAGGCTTTTGCTGGGTGGTTGCTATGGTAACCCAAATGGTAGCTATGGTGTCGCCTAGTGGTTGCTAGGGCGTTACTAGGGTTTTCCAGGTGGCTGCTATAGCGTTGCTTTGGAGTTGCTAAGTGCTTGCTACATGAGTGCTATAGGTTTGTATGGTGTTGCTTAGTAGTTGCTATTGTCTCCCAGGTGGCTGCTATGGTGATGGTAAGTGGTGGCTAGGTAGTTGCTATGGTATCACAAACAGCTTAGTGGCTGCTTGGCGGTCGCTAGGTGATTGCTAGGCAGTCACTTTGGTATCCTGTGGTCTCATAGGTGGGTTGCTATGCTGTTGCCAAATGGCTCTCATGGTATCCCAGGTGGTGGACAGGGGTGGCACAGCTTAGGTGGTTTCCGCTTCCATGCCCTCACTAGGCTTTTTGCTGGGTGGTTGCTATGGAAACCCAAACGGTAGCTATGAAGTCGCTTAGTGGTTGCTAGGGCATTGTTATGGTTTTTCAGGTGGTATCCTGGATACGGTTGCTATGGTGTTGCTAAGTGGTTGCTCGGTTGTTGCTACGGTATCCCTGATGGTTGCTTCGAAGTTGCATAGTGGTTGCTAGGCAGCTGCTATGGTACCCTAGGTGGTTGCTGTGGACTCTCAGGTGACTGCTGTTGATGTTGGCGTCCTGCAGAAAAATCGGAATGGATTTCTGATAGGAGATAAAACTGACCCAGGATCAGCGGACCACTGGTGAAAGCTACCCTCTCCCACGCTCTCCCTCTCGCGTTGTAGGAAAGCGTTGCCGTGGCGCCGGTGCGTGGACGACATGCTGACATGACTCATTTCTCCTCTCAGAAAGCCTGATTTCAGTGGGCCCTTCTTTGAAGACGCCGCCGCATTCATCTCTGACATCTCCGCTACGCCTCCGGTGTCGGAGCTCTGATCATAGGGGGGAAAATCAATTATGCCTTCCGTCGCCGGGGACAACGTTACACGAGAGCAGCGGGCATCGTAGCAACTCAGCCATTAGCGACGTCTGAATTCCAGCACTTGTCTCAGAAGGACGAGATCTTTTTAAAACAGCCTGGCTAAAAAAAACACTACACTATTTGGACAAAAGTATTGGGACACCTGCTTAATCATTGCTTCTTCTGAAATCAAGTTGATCCTGTCTCTACTGTCCAGGGACAGAAGACTTTCCACTAGATTTTGGAGGAGGAGCATTGCTATTGCTACGCCTGGCACTGGTAACGCCTGGTGCCAATTCAACGAGCAGGTGTCCCAATACTTTTGACCATGTCACTGAGGCCAGATTCAGTCCATCAGTTGAGTCATGTTTGGTATCTGCCATGAGCTTCTTTGCTAAAGTTGCTAACAAACAAACACTGGACCGGACTGGACCGCCACCAATACCGGACCGCTCAGTATGGTGAGCTTAGGCCAGGGTTGTCCAGTCTTATCCGCAAGAAGCCAAACTGACCACCACTGCTCTCAAACGCCGCAAAGAAAACCATGGGATTCTGAGGTGTTTTCGTTGTAGAGGCCCGGAAACAGCGCGAGAGCATTCCTGACCGGTGTACACAGCTGTGGTGATCAGTGTGTGTCCACAGTGTGAAGAGCCCGGTCAAAGACATGGACAAGGCCACATACTCTGATGTCCTCCCCACCAATTTAGCAGTTAGGACTTGCCCTACCACCATCCGTATTTGACCTTGATCTCGACCCTTAAGACAACTCCCTAGGAGGACACCAGTTCGGCTAACAGATGTCCAAGAGACCAAGTGATGGGCCGTCCTACCTGCCTATAGAGAGCGAGGCCAGTGCTGCTCTCGGGATTCCTGGTCATGGAAGGGACGGAGGGGGATGTGCTCTCAGGTGGCCATCCTACCTGCCCAAAGAAGACCGAGGCCGGTTGTGCTCTCGGGATTCCTGTCCATGAATGATGTGGCCTCTCTGGGAATCAAACCTGCGACCTTCTGATGTTCTGCCTTCTGATGTTCCTCTTCGTCCTTTAGAGTCTAGCGGACGGGCTGGCCTAGAAGAGTCAATTTCCGCCTCGCCCAGCATGGTTATCATTGCTATCGCGATGTTAGCATCGCTACCGCTGTGTTTTCATTGCTGTCTAGGTCTGGAACCTAGATGAGGGTGTTTTACCGTAGGTGTTTCATCAAAACGAGGCCCCCCGCGGAGGTCCGGGTTAGCTCTCACTGAAGCTAAATCTGCTCAGCTTAAGCAAAACACGCTAATGAAGGAATCTACAGAAGCGGCCCACCAGGCAGAGATTAACACCGGCTCATCACGCGCTACTGTACCGGAATACTGATGAACAGAAAGAGAGGGAGAGCAACCGAGAGCCAGAGACAAGGCGACCAATCCCGTACGAGGAGGACGTGTCAGTTCTCCGTTCTGAGGGGTGGATGTGGACGTGGAACAAAAGAAGAGGCGCTCTCTGATAGAAAAAGAAAGAGAGGGAGGGAGCGAGTGAGCGAGAGAGAGCGAGCGAGAGACAGCCTTCATCTGCTTCTCTTAGCATTTCAAATGATCCGGCCTGATCAAAGCCTGGGTTGTTGTGGCGCACTGAGAGGGAACGGAGCCCTGAACTAAGCGCGACGAGTCCCCCGCCGCCGTGGGCCTTCAATCCAGGGGTCTAACGAGGTGGATCCCACCTCAGACTCTCCACACCTGCTACAGGAGTCCGAATTCAGTCAGACAGGGGCTGTCGAAGTGTTGGCCTTGCTGCCGGGAGGTTCTGAGATCAAGCCCCCCGGGATATGCCACAGCCATCCATGGCACCTCAACCTAGGCTGCTTAGCTCGTTAGCAGCAGTTTGAGAAGCTGCTAACCCATCGCTGACACAGAATGTTGAAGCAGGTGTCCCAATACTTTAGTCCATATAGTGTAAGTGTAGGCCCTGTGCTGAAGCTCCGGAAGTTAGCAGAGGTCTCAGAGGAGACTGTACTCTTACCTTCATACCCAAACTGGTCTGACCACAGCTCCGTCCACAAAGAGAATACAGCGCAGGGTTTCCCCATAAAAATAAAGGAACATGGCCCAGAACGAGAGCTGCAGCTGCAGCTCTCGTTCTGGGCCATGTTCCTTTATTTTTTGGTCCATCAGCCAAGACCTGTTTGGTATCTGTTGTGTGGTTTCTACACCACACCCATTCGTCTGAAATGAGGAGTGTGTTAGTTTACAGGGGTGTGTGTCTCGTAAAGTCCGGTGTTTTGTTAGCCTGGCATCTCTCGTTGAAAACTGAAAAAGTATTTGGACACTCTTACTCATTGAATTCAGATGTTTAATTCAGTCCCGTTCAGCCACAGGTTGCTCCTGTATGTGTAGAAGTTGTAAATGGTGTAGGTTTTGTTTACAGTGTACTTTACACCTTTAAACCTTTTTCACTGTGACTACGTCGCATTATAACACCCCTCGTTCAGCCCTACGAAGAACAAAAGCAAAGCATGCGGACAAAGCGAGCGGCTGCCCCGCTAAACAGGGCTGTTCCGCATCTCGCGGCCGTCTGAGCAAGGCAAACACACAGCCCAATCAGAGGAGTAGCCAGTATCCATGGCAACAGTAATCCTCCGAACCTCTGATGTAACCTCAATCCGGTAGCAAACACATTACACACACACACTCACACACACACATCGCTGTTTCTCCAGACTGTCAGTAGCTCAGTAGCTCATGTTCACTTTTGGACAGTCTCACTGACTTTATAACACATTGTAGTGTTGAAATCTCATATGAAGGTTGTTATAAACAGTCAGATTGGCTTTATAATACAATGTAGTGCTGTAATGTCATATGAAGGTTGTTATAAATAGTCACATTAGCTTTGTAACAATTTTTATTGTGTTATAATATCACATAAAGGCTGTTATAAACAGTCAGATTGGCTTTATAACACATTATAGTGTTGTAATGTCATACAAATGTTGTTATAAACAATCTGGCTTTATAACACATTTAGTGTTGTAATGTCATATGAGGGTTGTTATAAACAGTCTGCTTGGCTTTATAACACATTGTAGTGTTGTAATGTCATATGAGGGTTGTTATAAACAGTATGCTTGGCTTTATAACACATTTAGTGTTGTAATGTCATATGAGGGTTGTTATAAACAGTCTGTTTGGCTTTATAACACATTTAGTGTTGTAATGTCATATGAGGGTTGTTATAAACAGTCTGCTTGGCTTTATAACACATTTAGTGTTGTAATGTCATATGAGGGTTGTTATAAACAGTCTGTTTGGCTTTATAACACATTTAGTGTTGTAATGTCATATGAGGGTTGTTATAAACAGTCTGCTTGGCTTTATAACACATTTAGTGTTGTAATGTCATATGAGGGTTGTTATAAACAGTCTGTTTGGCTTTATAACACATTGTAGTGTTGTAATGTCATATGAGGGTTGTTATAAACAGTCTGTTTGGCTTTATAACACATTCAGTGTTGTAAAGTCACATTTAGGCTTTTATAAACAATCTGATTGGCATTATAACACATTTAGTGTTGTAATGTCATACAAATGTTGTTATAAACAATCTGATTGGCTTTATAACACATTTTGGTGTTGTAATGTCATACGAAGGCTGTTATAAACAGTCCAATTGCCTCTAAAACACATTTTCATGCTGAAATATCGAGCCTGCAGTGGCTGGTACAAAAGGCAAGCTTGGCTTTGAACACTCACAGATGATAGCTTGACAGGCCTGCTGGTGAATCATCGTGAAATCTGCTGCCGGACTTGCCGCTCTTGCCGAAACATGACTCACCAGGGTCTGAATACGGGAATAATCACAGCAAAGTACCTGTGAACTACAGCGGTTACTGTCTCACAGTGCATAAACGCATTCAGGCCGCTGTTAAAGGAGCAGTTTGCTGAACTAGCTAATGGGTGCAGTTGTTCTCGTTACCTGCTGATATGCTGAGGCCTGATTTCTTGCGTATTTATAACCATTACCGGTTGGTAATCGTTCCTGTGAATTCATACCGAGGTCAGACTGGACCAGCTGACAACAAAGAAGCTGATCTGTCTCCCAGCCTCTGCCCCACACTGTTGATTCAGCTCACTGATATTGTGTAAGAGTGTGTGTGTGTGTGTGTGTGATCTGGGCCCCTACTAGGGTGAATACTGCTGTGTGGTGTGTTCTGTTGGCTGACACCGGCTCAGCCTCGGAGAACAGAAATTGCAAAGACAGCATGACCACAGGTCACATGACCGAGGGAGAGTGAGCGCGAGGGAACAGACGGTGTAATTCTGACTCAGTCTGAGCAGTAGACTGAAATCCGGAGCCAAGGAATCAACAATCCGCTCGACGACTTGTTTACCAGAAGGTTGTTTACCTGTTTACCACAGTGCTGAATTCTGATGGCTTGCTGTACTGTGTTACTGAGGGCTACAGGGGGCGGTGTTGTGTCAGGATGGTGGGCAGGGGGTTGTTCTGGGGTAGCACCGGTTCCTTAAATGCATTGACCCCCACAGATGTATCCCTTAGCTTGTTAGATTGTCAGTCCTGGATGCGGTGGAAAGTTGTCTGGAGTGGTGGTCTTCAGCCCTTCTCCTGGAGAGCTACACAGCTCATTTTAGCCAATCTAGGACTTGGATCAGGTGTAGTGGATCAGGGTTGGAATCAAATTCTGTGAGAAAGTAGCTCTGCAGGACCACTAGCAAGAACCAAACTGTGATGTTCTAGATAATGACTGGGTCAGGACATCTCCAAAACATCCGGCAGATCTTGTGGGGTGCTTCAAGGAAAAGCGGGATCAGCTCTTTTTTAATATCCTTGATTTCAGAAGAAACAGTGAATTGGAACAGGCGTCCCAATACTTTTGCCCATATAGCGTAGCACTGATGACCTTTCTTTCTCCAAAGCTTTCAGCTGAAGGGATTTCTCTGCACGGACCGCAATGCATCTTCCCAGATGGACGTGGGTAATTAGCCCCCGTTTCTCGGCCCACTGCTCTCTCTCTCTCCATACGTTAAGGCTTTTAACATCTCTGCTGATGCAGAACTCGGCGCCGGTGTAAGAAGCAATTTGTCCGGAGGAAGGCAGCGGTTAGTGCGCTCTTACGATTTAATGACCGTCTGCACCTGTCAGAGAGAGTGGACCCGGCCTGGCCTCCGGCTCAGCTCTCCACACATCCATCACATACCATAAAGGCATACTGAGAGAGGGCTGGTGCAAGAAAGAGAGAGAGAGAGAGAGACATGCACTCCAAAGAGAGACACAAAGGTAGAGAGACAATCATAGTGGACGGCGTTAAAGGAATATTCTGGTGTTTTTCAACCTCTATCACCTGTATCTGTAGTGTACAGGTGTTTAGCACCGTCAGTAACTTCCACAAATATTCCTGCAAAACACAACGAAGTAACCTCAGGCTCCTGCAGATGGCGCTGCGCAAGGATGATTGGGCTATAAACACTTGTGGGGTGTGCGACTGGACTCAGAGTTTGAGAAGAGTTGAGTACAGTTCAGTGAATGTCTGTACTCAATGGGACTGGACGGGATGGACAGGGACAGCTGGCGGGTTTCGCGGCTTGTAATCAAAAATGGCTTCGCTTCCAGGCAAGTATTGCTTCTAGAAACCATTGGTCCTTCACCACCATTTTCTACCTGAGACCTGCGCCGTCCCTGTCCGCCGGTTTCGTCTTTCGGCCACCGTTCTGAGAAGAGTTTCCTGTAGGCTGGGATTTCTGCCACTGCTGGTAGACCCGTATGACCGTATGCTTCCATAAACCTGCAGACTCAGCTCCTTCCTTCACACTGTGGTCTCTGACGCGTCCAAATGCAATCACTCCTTTTTACTTATCATTAACATCTGCTTTGCGACCCATTATCCACACATCCAACGAGACGCTCACTGTACTGCACTACACTCTTCTCAAAGTCTGAGTCCTGTCACACCCGCAGGTATATTTATAGCCTTATCACGCCTGAAGCTACTATCTTAAACGGGCATTTAGTTTTCACGAAAAAAGAGATACACACTGACAATCACAGTGTTTACGTCACCATCGATGACAGTAATAACATATAAATACTTAGTGTAACAGGTTATAACAACCTTTATATGTTTATAACAGCCTTCATATGTTATTCTAACACCCAAAACACCTTTATACATAGCCCACAGGACTGTTTATAACCTATAATATATATAATATATAAAATTATATCATACCACGCACATAAACTGGAAAACTATACAAATTTTAAAAACAATCCGCATACAAATATACATAAACACTGACTGCCAGACCCCCTGCCTTCCCTTCTCAGTGTGTTTTGGGTCAAACAGGGTCTGTTCCTTGTTCTGTTCTGGGAACTTTACGCTACAGAAGCAGCAGACAGAGATTACGATTCCTTAAACCCTGAGCTGACACGCCCTGGAGGGAGAGCGCCAGTCCTGATTGCGCGGCGGTCCTGAAGAGGAAGCGCTGGAAAAGGCCTGCCTCATTATTCACAGAGTCAACCGGCTGAGTAACGGAGGCCGTACCTTAGGAAACGAGACAGGCGAGGAAGCCTGAAGCTCAAAGCAGCTCCGGAGCCAAATCCGGAGGCGACATCTGTTTTGGTCAGGCAGGACAGGTGGACAGCTCGGTTAATGGATGGACAGTATGGATGTGCCAGTAGTCGAGTATCCGGTTGCCTGTTTGAGGGCTTGTTTGAGGGCTCCTGAGCAATACACCCCACCCCCAATCACTCCCTGGGGGTTCCCATTGCCCCGTGTGTGGGTGTGTGTTCAGTGCCCAGTGTGTAGCTAGGGTGTTGCTAAGGTACCTCTTGTGGTTGTTGGATGGTGCTATGGTATCTCTAATGGTTGCTAAGGGTTTGTTAGACAACGTAGTATTTTCTCTAATTGTGAAATGTTCTTTATTGCGTTCTGAGGTCAGAGATTTACAGCCCTGACAGACAGACAGACAAACAGACAGACAGGCTGTGATAAAGCTAAGGGAGCTAACCAAGAAAGGAGAAGTCATAAGCCACACCTCCTGTCTTGGCTTTCCTCACAATAGTGATGTGTTTAACTGGGCTGAAAGGCGATAATGATGACGATAAATGATGTTGCAGAAACCCTCCATTACATTTACCCTTTTATTAATTAGAGCCGCAAGCGACCACATCCATCAGAGTCCGCCCATTAGCCACCAAGGCTAATACGTCTCAACAGCAGCGACAGGCTTACGAGGCACAGCTGCTCCAACACCTCAGTACATAGTATGTACTCAAGTACTCAAGTAAGAATACTGCTACTGTAGCCGTAATCCAGCCTAGCCTAAGTACAAGTACCTCAAGTAGTAAAAACAATAAAAACACACAATGTCATTGCTAATATATTTGAATACATAGGCAGATGTAATTAAAAATGAATTATTATGTATTTATATGCCCTGTTTACACTTTGCATTAAAATTCTCCTCATTGCTCAGTCTGTGAGAAGAGTTTATTCAGAGAGTGAATAAACTCTTCTCACAGACTGAGTAATGAGGAGAAAAACTTTACAGTTGCTGGTGAATGGAACCAGACTTCAGTCGCTATGACTACAACACAAATATAGACACTGTTTTATTTACTATCCAAGCCCACCAGTGAACCTACATGTGTCTTCTGAGTTTTAGATGGGAAATGCTGATGATGGTAAAATGGTGGAGAATCTGAACTAATACAGTTTTCTATAGGGGACTACTTTTCCTTACGCCCTCCATCATAAATGTGTTTTAAAATACATTTCTGGATATAAATAAAATAACTTTTTCTCAAAACGGTGGTAAACTCATAGCCACGAGTGTCACAGCCATCAGGCAGTGTATTCATACCCATTTCGTCAAATGCTTCAAGTGAGGGAGCTTTTTTGAAAGTATTAAACACTTCAGACATCTGGTCCATTCACCACCACAGTGAAAAATTCTGACTACATACATTTCTCAGGAAGGGAGAGTTTCACACCAAACCCACTTCAAATGATCTTGTTACATCATAACTATTTATTTAGGCAGAGTCATTTAAAAAACGTTAGCGGAATTCCTCTTTAAGTTGACTGTAGATTCAATGCTAATTCAAGGCTGAGCCTGAAGTGAAGCAGGATGCTAACGTGAAGCTCTGAAGCTCAGGGTTCAAAAGCATACAAAGCTACAAGGGCCTTTTGTGTAGGAGCTGATTTGAAGGTAAATCTGTTAAAAGACGAGTTGTGTGTTGTGTCTACAGTTTAACCACAAGATTAAGGTCAGATTGTCGCTGATAAATGTGGAAAAAAACATGTCTGTCAGCTTCAAAACACACCAGCACCTGCGACACGTCCACCACGGAGTCATATCATATCTAACGTTAGCCCAAAAAGTGCCAGTTGCTTTTTGACAGCTAGCCTCGATATTCTGTCAGACAAACAATTAAAACACCACAGATCTTCAGAACAACGATGCTAAGCACCGCTAACGCTACATATCATATGAGCTACTCATCACCAGCACAAGGTGCACACAAGCATTTGGCACCTCAGAGCGAGCTACCGGCTAATAATAACCTGTATTTAATTAGCAGTCCCACGTCAACTGGCCACAGTGCTGCCTCAGAGGGACGTTAGCATTAGCATTAGCATAATGGGTCTCGTCTTCCCAGGCCGACAGACAGGAATTCCTGCCACCTATAAATTCCACGATCAGAGACTAATTGGCCGCGCTGAGAGCTGGGGAATGCCGTCTCCGACCTCTTGGCTCCCGAAGACGAAGCGGGAATTCTAATGAGATATCTTCCAGCTGTCTCCGGGACAGCCATCTTGAAAGGCAGTCACGCGTCCTGACATGCCCTCGGTGAGTTTAAATGTTGAATGTGACACTTTCAGCGCGGACTGAAATAGCGCTCTGCTAATAGCCCCGTCCTTCCTTTTTTCTCTGCGTAATGGCCACGAGGGATGTCCGTAAGTATTTGGACAGTGACATACCTTTTGTCATTTTGCCTCTGTGAATTTGTAATGTGATTAAAGGGCTGTCATATCTTCATTTGATATGGTCAGAACATCATGACAACCTACCTAACCCCCATGGTTAGCATGCCGCTAGCGAGACGTTGTGGCATTGACTGTATTAGGTAATGGAAGGTGGTCATTTTAGTGGTTAGCTGCTCCACAGAGAAGCGCTGATCCCACGAAGTTAGCGCTTTCCGAGATGCACCCAGCCTTCGCCCAGGACCCCATTATCATGCCTTTTTGGACACCAGTCAAATCGCATCCTTTGCCCATGGCGATGGTTCTGCACTCTGCTACAGCTGACTGGTGTGCTCGCTCACTGATCCCTGCAGCAAACCCCGTCATCACGTGGCATCTGTGACGTCCCGGGCCGAGTCCGTTCCAAGCCAGAGGGGGTCATAATCTTCTGATATGGCCGTGGCAGTGGGCGAAGGACGGTAGCACCTCAGAAAACGCTACCTTCTTGAGATGTTCAAGCCTCTGCTAATGTATTCAGCGAGAGATAAATGGCGTCTGGGAGACGCTAAAACCCCATTATCATCAGCCAGCTCCTCAAACACACGACCCCAGTGACCCAAACCTACGTGGATTAGTGTAAAACCATCAACACACACTCATAACCACCTCACACGCTAAATAATACCTCACCGTCTGGGGAAAACTAGCGCCTTGCTACTGGACCTTGAAGAAAACAGCAATTACAACACGCCTGTTTCCCCGTTTAGAAGATTACAGTTTGCGTGACCTTTCCTGTAAAGCGGTCCTGCATGTGCACTAATTACTGTTTTGCCAGGTTTAGCTTGCACTCTACTGGTCACATGACTGACCACATGACTCGTCACAGGACGGGGGTGATGAGGCCGGTTCAACGTGGCTCATTCTGAGCCCGTGGACCACCCTGACCTTTCCCGTCTCATGTCTATGCCACATTCCATACAGTACCTACTGCTGATCGGGAATATTCAGGTAACAAGGTTTTTTCGCCCGGAGCTTTAATGAAAGGTCAGACGAAGGAGACGGGGATCTCCCAGTGACCTCACTCCAAAAAGCAGTGGACATCAAATAAGGCAGAGTACTGGAAAGCTTCTTTCTGTGGCATTTAGTGGTATCCAGGGTTTCTATGGTATCCAGGGTTTCTGAGGTACTCTGGCCTTCTGTGGTATGCAGCGTTTCTGAGGTATCCAGGGTTTCTATGGTATCCAGGGTTTCTGAGGTACTCTGGCCTTCTGTGGCATTCAGGTTTTCTGTGGTATCCAGGAATTATTGGTATCCAGTGTTTCTGTGGTATCCAGGGTCTCCGATGTATTTGGGCCTTCTGTGGTATCCAGGGTCTCCGATGTATTTGGGCCTATCCAGAATTTCTAAGGTATCCAGGCCTTCTGTGGTATCCAGGGATTATTGGTATCCAGGGATTATTGGTATCCAGGATTTCAGAGGTATCCATGGTTTCTGTGGTATCCAGGGTTTCTGAGGTATCCGGTGTTTCTGTGGTATCCAGGGTTTCTGAGGTATCCGGTGTTTCTGTGGTATCCAGGGTTTCTGAGGTATCTAACGATTCTGAGGTATCCAGGGCGTTTGTAGTGTCAGTGGTTTCTGTGGTATCTAGTGCTTCTGTCATATCTGTGTTCCAGTATTTCTGTGGTATCCAGGGTACTTTTGACATCACTAGCGGCCCCTGCTGGCTCGGACAAGGAACCGAAGGAAGCAGATTGGGTAGCTACTTCCAATAGTTGATCAACATATCGCCATATTGCCCACCCCTACCTCACACACACACACACACACACACACACACACACACACACTCCGACACACCCTCTTAATGCCGGCGCCCCCTGCTGGCTCTGATGACCCTGATGTTTCTCGCTACAGCAGATCCCAGCCTGTTTTCACTCGGCTCATGTTTCTGTCTCGTGATGATCAGAGCGGCTGAACAGTTCGACGCAGAGGAAGATATGAAGTAGCCCTTAACAAGCTCAACGAGAACCAACGCAGTACAGCCCCCAAACACACACACACACACACACACACACACAGCTATATTAAAAACTGTTGCCACACTCCTCTCCTAGCTCATAACAGCAGCACTAGGGGGTGCAGAGCTTTGATCATCAACCCTTAATGAACGAGCCGGCCGTCTGCAGTGTTGACAGCAGCCGGCAATGAGGGAAGATTTGAGGCCTCCGGAGCCGCAGCTATTACAGAAACGTGCTGTGCTTTAATATCCATTCATCCCGACTCTCCGTTTCACGCAAACAAGTGGAGAACTCATGCAGGAAGTGCAGATTCCACTCCGTCGATCTTCGCCACGTTAGCGTCTGTGAGCAGAAGAGATTCGTTGGGATGACTGGAGATAGATGGAATCATCTTCTGGGAAACGGAACAAAGTCCAGGCTTGAAGAACTTTTTGTGCAGAACATTCACAAAAGCCATTCTGTAACCAGCTACCTGAGCTTTTAGGAGGTCCTTCAGTTTGAAACTGTGGAGAACCCTCTTAAGGAACCTTCAGGAAAAGGTTCCTTGAAGGTTCCTCAAAGTTTCAAACGGAAGAACCTCCAATCGTCCCTGAAGGATCTTTTTACAATTACGTCACGTAGTCAAATGTGGCATGGCTGGTAACATAGTGGCCAGCACCCGGAAGGTTATGGGTTCAAAACCCAGGACGGATTGAGTGGTATCTGTTGGTACATTCTGGTGGGAAAAAATACGGAGGCTACATCACAGAGTGGAATTATTTCCTTACAAAAGTCCAAAAAAAAAAAAGAGTCTAAAATTGACATTTTTGAGAACCTTTTTTTAAGACCCCTCATCTATTACACATAATATTAATAGATAAATGTATCATGTAACTACCTTAGTACTTAGTACTGTAATTATGATGTACTGTAATTGCAATTACATAGCGTAAACCAAATGTGTCATGGCAGGTAGGCTAGTGAAAAGTGAATTGAGCCAACCACCAGAAGGTTATGGGTTCAAAACCCATAACCTTAACAAAACAGCATGAGTCTGGGATCACTGGGTCACGCCACATGCCTATTGCTCTTATTTTTTGCAAGATCAGGATCAGGACCTCCGACTGGTCCCGTCAGTGTAAACAAGCAGCAGTGTGGACCTCCACAGCTGACCGCCCATACCAGGAAGGGTTGCGAAAGGAGCTTGGCTGACCAGTGCGCTCTTAATAATGTCAGTGGAAGTGAAAGCCGAGCCCCTGAGCTGGCGTCCTGACGGTAATTTAGGCCCGAGGCATTCTGCCTTCACTGCTCTGGGTAACATATGGACAACTGGACGCGCCGGCAGACTCCTGGACTCGCTGGCTCAACTGACTTTTACCTGTTTATCGGTTCTAATGGGTTCTAGAGTTTTCTACAGCTGGAGATTATTATTATTATGCTTGGGGGCCTAAAACCTCTGCACAGTACTGTATGTACGGTGTCTTATATGGTTGGACGTGTTGGAGGGGAGATAGGATATAGATATCTGTTGCTAATATTGATTAGAAAGCTAACACATGCTAAAAGAACTAGCGGATAGCTACTGCGCGATAGCTAACTAGCTTTACCTGTTGTTGGTATCAGCTGTATATGCCAGCGTAGCAACAACGTTATATCGGTGATCTTGCTAATAAATGATTTACGTTTAATAATAAGGTTAAATAGCGACGCTTTATCCAGATAAAAAAATTCTCAGTTATGATGAATAGATTTTGATAAAATTAGCGCCATCTACCCACCCGGAGGGAGTACAGCCAGTTGTGCTCTCACTGATTCTGGCTGCTGATGGCAGGTGAATGGATCTGAACTCCTGACCTAGTGGTAGCTCAGAGCCCTGCTGCATGATTGGATTGAAATATATTATTATTATTATTATTATTATTATTAATTATTATTATTAATAATAATAACAACAGTAAAGTGGATCTGAGGCCAAACTGGATTTCACACAATTTCAAAAATATCCCTCTCATCCACAAACAGATGGACAGTAACCGGAGCCCCGCTGTTAATCCAGGTCATTCGGTCCATCCAGAGTCCGACCGCTACGCTTTTAGAAGCTGGGTCAGTCGGCGTGTCCAGCATGTCCAGCTGATTGAAAGCGAGGTTTAGAGCTGGTATGAATCCCCGGGAAACCCCCCTCTGAAGATGTTTTGAGAGTAGGAGTACAGCTGAAGGACTGCTTTCACTTTCGGGTAGCTTTTCTATTTATCAGCCATAACATTAAAACCACCCCAGTTTCCCCAAGTGCCACCAAAAAAGCTCTGACCCGAGCTGGCGTGGCGTGGACGCCATCATTGAGCCTGGCACAGTAGCAATGCTAACGCTGCGATTGTGGTGCTAAAGCGCTCGATAGTCATGCTAACACTGCTGTACCCAAGTTGGGCAAGGCCGGCATGCTAACATTGCAGTAGCATTGCAGGGCGAGGCCAATGGCTGGCACAGTAGCAATGCTAATGCCGCGATAATGATGCTAACGCTGCGATTATGGTGCTAAAGCCACGATAGCAATGTTCTAATGCCTCGATAGTCATGCTAACGCTGCGGTACCAATGTTGGGCAAGGCCGGCATGCTAACATCGCAGTAGTAATGCTGGACGAGGCCAGTGGCTGGCACGGTAGCAATGCTAACGCTGCGATAGCGATGCTAACGCCTTGATAGTCATGCTAATGCCGCTGTACCGATGTTGGGCAAGGTCGGACAGCCAGCGCACTTACATCGCAGCTGGTGCAGCTAACGTTGCAATAGCGATGCTAACGTCCCGTCCCTTTAGGCCTACAACTCAAAGTGTGTCGAGGGGAAACCGGGGGTCTTTCTAGACCATGCAGCCTCGGGAAGAACCCCCCGACCCCTGGCGCTCTTACTCTCCCGGCCTCTCTCTCCATTTATCTCCGTCAATTGGCCCATTGTCTGCTGTGGGAAAATAAAAGCGCGAGAGCGAGCGCGAGAGCGAGCGCGACAGCGTGTTCAGTGCGGACGGGAAGCGGAGCGCGAGGCGGCCGGACTCGTGTGCCCTCTGGACGGACACAATTGATGGTGTCATTTTCTCACACAGCCCCGAGCTGGGAGAGGGGCGAGACTGAGGCACCGCGAGGGTGAGATTATTCTCTCTCTCTCTCTCTTTCTCTCTCTCTCGCCCTTTCGCGCACTCATTTCTCTCGCGCGCTATCAGCAGGTCTCTCCGTTAGCCTGTGCCTGCTGGGGAACATTACCACAGGCAGCAAAGCAAACACAATTATCATCTGACAGAGCGAGCGAGTGAGAGAGAGAGAGAGAGAGAGAGAGAGAGAAAGAGAGAGAGGGCGAGAGACCTCGAGTCAGAGCACTCCTCTAACGATACAAATCCAGCCATACGGAACGCCGCTAATAAAATTCACGATTAGCCTCTCTTACACCACAAGGAGCGTAAATAAGCTAAATCGCTTATCCCCCCCCCCACCCCCCAAACTAATCCACTGCATGTCCAAAAGTATGTGGACACCCCTTTCTATGGTGGAGAACCTCTGGCCGATGGTTCTTTTCCCACCACTGTGGCTTTAGTGACTGTCTGTTTGCGACTCAGTGAAGCTCCCAAATTTTGCATGGTACCTCTCTCTCTCTCTCTTTCTCTGTGTGTGTGCACTCTCGCGCTCTCTCTCTCTCTCTCTCTCTAATCCTGACCCCCCTAGTCCATCTCTCCCGTGTCTGCTGACCCAGTTTCTGCTCCCTGTCTCTCTTCATTTGCTGCCAGGCCGGCGGCCGCTCTGCGTAACGATGTTTTCCAGGGCCTTGCGGGGCGCTTAATAACGCACTAGTCATTAAAGGGCGCGAGAGCTGCCTAGCTGCTTTCTCTGTCTGAGTGGATGCACGGGTGGTGGGATGGATGGGTGGACGGATGGATGGGTGGATGGATGGATGGGTGGATGGATGGATAAATGGAAAAATAAATGGCAGGGCAGACGGCAGCACAGAGTATCACTCGATTAGCTTTAGAGTGGGTGTGTACGCAAGAACCATCAGCGCGAAAGCACACACTTCTGACCGAGCATGGACACAGACACAAGGTAGCTGGTGTTTCTAATAAAGTGGCCAGTGAGTGGAAGCGCAGGGTAGTGGGTGTTTCTAATAAAGTGGCCAGTGAGTGGAAGCGCAGGGTAGTGGGTGTTTCTAATAAAGTGGCCAGTGAGTGGAAGCGCAGGGTAGTGGGTGTTTCTAATAAAGTGGCCAGTGAGTGGAAGCGCAGGGTAGTGGGTGTTTCTAATAAAGTGGCCAGTGAGTGGAAGCGCAGGGTAGTGGGTGTTTCTAATAAAGTGGCCAGTGAGTGGAAGCGCAGGGTAGTGGGTGTTTCTAATAAAGTGGCCAGTGAGTGGAAGCGCAGGGTAGTGGGTGTTTCTAATAAAGTGGCCAGTGAGTGGAAGCGCAGGGTAGGGAGCATGTTTGTTTTCACAGCCTCTGCTCTAAACATTTGTCTCCAGTGGAGAAGCTCACCCACGTCGCCGCCTACAGTTAACACTTCACATGAGGGACCAGAGCTGCTCCCAACATGCAACAGTGCACCCAGCTTCTTCTGCCCACACTGTGGCTTCAGCACAAAGCCCGGCTGAGAGGACTGGACATCAGCAGTGTCCACTGAAGGTCTGCATGAGACGGAAGCAGGACTGGTCCTGAGACTGCATTCTAACCACCTAACTTACCCACTTAACCATGCTAGCTGACGTTTGCTAGATGTTAACTACTCTAGCTGATGTAAACTACTCTAGCTGATGTTGGCTAGATGTTAACTACTCTAGCTGATGTTGGCTAGATGTAAACTACTCTAGCTGAAGTTACCTAGATGTAAACTACTCTAGCTGATGTTGGCTAGATGTAAACTACTCTAGCTGATGTTGGCTAGATGTTAACTACTCTAGCTGATGTTGGCTAGATGTTAACTACTCTAGCTAATGCTTAACAACTCAAGCTAATGTTGACTACATGTTAACTACTCTAGCTGATGTTGGCTAGATGTTAACTACTCTAGCTGATGTTGGCTAGATGTTAACTACTCTAGCTAATGGTTAACTTCTCAAGCTAACGTTGACTAGATGTTAACTACTTTAGTTGATGTTAACTAGATGGTAACTACTGTAGCTGATGTTGGCTAGATGTTAACTACTCAAGCTAATGTTGACTAGATGTTAACTACTCAAGCTAATGTTGACTAGATGTTAACTACTCTAGCTAATGGTTAACTACTCTAGCTAATGGTTAACTACTCAAGCTAATGTTGACTAGATGTTAACTACTCTAGCTAATGGTTAACTACTCAAGCTAATGTTGACTAGATGTTAACTACTCTAGCTAATGGTTAACTACTCTAGCTAATGGTTAACTACTCAAGTTAATGTTGACTAGATGTTAACTACTCTAGCTAATGGTTAACTACTCTAGCTAATGGTTAACCACTCTAGCTGATGTTAGCCAGATGTTAATGGAAGGCTGATTTTTTTTTTAACTTTAACAGTTACTTTCTCGGCTGGTAAAAATCACTACACTGCAGCCAGTTTATTAACCAACTCCTGCTGGTACTTAAGATATTCTTCACAAGAGTTTATAAAGATTTTGGCCTTTTAAAAAAAGATTCTATCACTGTGATAAACTAAAAGGTCACCAGTGGAAAACCTACTTCCGTCCAAAGGGTAGCGAAGACCTGAAGTACTGAAGACGATATGCGTTTAGGCCGAACACTAGAAGCCTTTTTATTGGACACCAGATGAAAGTTCTGAAGACAACAATCTCTATTTATCAAAATCTCCAACCTCTTCATAGATCCTGCACACCAATCCTGCACGGCCTGCACAGACCGTAACAGCAGACCCCCCTGGAGAATCACACGCACTGGCTGTGACAGCTATGTCATAACACCCAGCAGGACGCATTTTCCACACCTGGAGAGATGTTATGTCATGTGACATACATCCCGTAGCAGCCTAAGGAGGCTTCTGGAAGGTTGGAGTCCAACAGATAACACAGATTAGGTCAAATGTGCTGCTACTGAAGTCAAGCAGGAGGAAGCAGAGGACACCAGAGGGCGCTCTGCTAGAACACAGCGGTGAAAACAAAGGATCGAAACTGGACAAATACATCAGGAAATACAGAAACGTCTCGAAGAAAAGCGTCTCACGTTCAGACAAGGATCTAGAACCACAGATATTATGTTAAGTTCTTATGTTCCACTAGAAAACCTGGAGGACACCAGAGGGCGCTCTGCTAGAACACAGCGGTAAAAACAAAGGATCGGAACTGGATTTTTTTCAAACACGTCAGAAAATACACAAACGTCTGGGGAAAAAACAGCTCACATGCAGACAAGGACCTAGATCCACAAAGATCTAGAACCACAAATCGGAACTGGATTTTCACATGGACAAATACGTCTGAAAATAAACATCTCTAATGCAGTCAAAGCTTTAGAACCATAGATATCACGCTAAATTCTCAGGTTCCACTGTGAATGGTAATGGTGCCTGGAGGACACCAGAGGGCACTCTGCTGGAACACAGCGGTAAAAACAAAGGATCGGAACTGGATTTTCTCATGGACAAATGTGTCTCCGTGTCTCACATGCAGGCAAAGATCTAGAACCACAGATATTACGTTAAGCTCCTATGTTCCACTGTAGAAAGCCTGGAGGCCCCTAGAGGGCGCTCTGCTAGTAAAAACAAAGGATCGGAACTGGATACCCATTTCAATACAATATACATGGACCAGGACACCCCTAGCTGCCATGCAGGACCACCAGAACCAGGAGTTGGATCACTGCTGCTATAGTCTGCCATTTAACTCCTTAATCCCCAATACTAGATCGACTCTATCCAATCACTGACCTCTAAACTGCCACAGTCCCCCTCTAAATCGGTTACCCTTCTAATGACTTCATAACACTGTTATAACCAATGCATTGCTATGATACCATTTTAATGCAACCCTATACGCACTACTAAAACGTCACTATGAAAGGTAATGCAGCATTATAAGCACTAATGCATTACTGAGAGTTAATGCAGCATTATAAACACTAACACATCACTATGAAAGGTAATGCAGCATTATAAGCACTAATGCATTACTGAGCGTTAATGCAGCATTATAAACACTAACACATCACTATGAATTTTAATGCAACATCGCTGCATTATAAGCACTAATGCGTCACTATGAGGGTTAAGGCAACACTGTGAGCACTAATGCATTATCATGAGAGGCAATGTAGCTTTATAAACACCAATGTGTTATTATGACCAGTGTATTAATGCCATACCATTTCATGTAACATAAGCCTTAATTCATTACTGTTATAAGCATTGTATTATCAACATTAATGCAACACTATAGGTTAATGCATCTATGTACACATTATAAGCACTATTGCATTACTATGAGAGTTAATGCAGCATTATAAGCACCAATGCATTACTATTGACATTAATGCAGCACTTTAAAAAACAAATGCATTAGTATGGGTCAATGCAACTATGTAAGCACTATAAACACTAGTGCATTATTCTTAATGTTAATGCAATAAGCACTAATGCATCACTGGGAGAGTTAATGCAGGGTTATAAGCACTATATAATTAACGTTAATGCAGCGCTATAAGCACTAATGCATTACTACTGACATTAATGCAACACTATAAAAAACGAATGCATTACTGTGAGAGTTAATGTTGAATGAGAGTTATAAGCACTATATTATTAACGTTAAAGCAGCACTATACGCACTAATGCATTACTGTGAGAGTTAATGCAGGGTTATAAACACTATATTATTCACGTTCATGCAGCACTATATGCGCTAATGTTAGTAATACTAACTAGTATTGACGTTAATGCAACACTGTAAGCACTAATGCATTACTGTGAGAGGTAATGCAGCACTATAAGCACTAATGCATTACTGTGAGAGGTAATGCAGCACTATAAGCACTAATGCATTACTGTGAGAGTTAATGCAGCACTATAAGCACTAATGCATTACTGTGAGAGGTAATGCAGCACTATAAGCACTAATGCATTACTGTGAGAGGTAATGCAACACTATAAGCACTAATGCATTACTGTGAGAGGTAATGCAGCACTATAAGCACTAATGCATTACTGTGAGAGGTAATGCAACACTATAAGCACTAATGCATTACTGTGAGAGGTAATGCAGCACTATAAGCACTAATGCATTACTGTGAGAGGTAATGCAGCACTATAAGCACTAATGCATTACTGTGAGAGTTAATGCAGGGTTATAAACACTATATTATTCACGTTCATGCAGCACTATATGCGCTAATGTTAGTAATACTAACTAGTATTGACGTTAATGCAACACTGTAAGCACTAATGCATTACTGTGAGAGTTAATGCAGCACTATAAGCACTAATGCATTACTGTGAGAGGTAATGCAGCACTATAAGCACTAATGCATCACTGTGAGAGTTAATGCAGCACTATAAGCACTAATGCATTACTGTGAGAGGTAATGCAGCACTATAAGCACTAATGCATCACTGTGAGAGGTAATGCAGCACTATAAGCACTAATGCATCACTGTGAGAGTTAATGCAGCACTATAAGCACTAATGCATTACTGTGAGAGGTAATGCAGCACTATAAGCACTAATGCATTACTGTGAGAGGTAATGCAACACTATAAGCACTAATGCATTACTGTGAGAGGTAATGCAACACTATAAGCACTAATGCATTACTGTGAGAGGTAATGCAGCACTATAAGCACTAATGCATTACTGTGAGAGGTAATGCAGCACTATAAGCACTAATGCATTACTGTGAGAGGTAATGCAGCACTATAAGCACTAATGCATTACTGTGAGAGGTAATGCAGCACTATAAGCACTAATGCATCACTGTGAGAGTTAATGCAGCACTATAAGCACTAATGCATTACTGTGAGAGGTAATGCAGCACTATAAGCACTAATGCATCACTGTGAGAGGTAATGCAGCACTATAAGCACTAATGCATCACTGTGAGAGTTAATGCAGCACTATAAGCACTAATGCATTACTGTGAGAGGTAATGCAGCACTATAAGCACTAATGCATTACTGTGAGAGGTAATGCAACACTATAAGCACTAATGCATTACTGTGAGAGGTAATGCAGCACTATAAGCACTAATGCATTACTGTGAGAGGTAATGCAGCACTATAAGCACTAATGCATTACTGTGAGAGTTAATGCAGCACTATAAGCACTAATGCATTACTGTGAGAGGTAATGCAGCACTATAAGCACTAATGCATTACTGTGAGAGGTAATGCAGCACTATAAGCACTAATGCATTACTGTGAGAGGTAATGCAGCACTATAAGCACTAATGCATTACTGTGAGAGGTAATGCAACACTATAAGCACTAATGCATTACTGTGAGAGGTAATGCAGCACTATAAGCACTAATGCATTACTGTGAGAGGTAATGCAGCACTATAAGCACTAATGAATTACTGTGAGAGGTAATGCAGCACTATAAGCACTAATGCATTACTGTGAGAGGTAATGCAACACTATAAGCACTAATGCATTACTGTGAGAGGTAATGCAGCACTATAAGCACTAATGCATTACTGTGAGAGGTAATGCAGCACTATAAGCACTAATGCATTACTGTGAATTAATGCAGCACTATAAGCACTAATGCATTACTGTGAGAGTTAATGCAGCACTATAAGCACTAATGCATTACTGTGAATTAATGCAGCACTATAAGCACTAATGCATTACTGTGAGAGTTAATGCAGCACTATAAGCACTAATGCATTACTGTGAGAGTTAATGCAGCACTATAAGCACTAATGCATCACTATGAGAGTTAATGCAGCACTATAAGCACTAATGCATCACTGTGAGAGGTAATGCAGCACTATAAGCACTAATGCATTACTATGAGAGTTAATGCAGCACTATAAGCACTAATGCATTACTGTGAGAGTTAATGCAGCACTATAAGCACTAATGCATCACTGTGAGAGTTAATGCAGCACTATAAGCACTAATGCATCACTGTGAGAGGTAATGCAGCACTATAAGCACTAATGCATTACTGTGAGAGGTAATGCAGCACTATAAGCACTAATGCATCACTGTGAGAGGTAATGCAGCACTATAAGCACTAATGCATCACTGTGAGAGGTAATGCAGCACTATAAGCACTAATGCATCACTGTGAGAGGTAATGCAGCACTATAAGCACTAATGCATTACTGTGAGAGGTAATGCAGCACTATAAGCACTAATGCATTACTGTGAGAGGTAATGCAGCACTATAAGCACTAATGCATTACTGTGAGAGGTAATGCAACACTATAAGCACTAATGCATTACTGTGAGAGGTAATGCAGCACTATAAGCACTAATGCATTACTGTGAGAGTTAATGCAGCACTATAAGCACTAATGCATTACTGTGAGAGTTAATGCAGCACTATAAGCACTAATGCATTACTGTGAGAGTTAATGCAGCACTATAAGCACTAATGCATTACTGTGAGAGGTAATGCAGCACTATAAGCACTAATGCATCACTGTGAGAGTTAATGCAGCACTATAAGCACTAATGCATTACTGTTTGAGTTAATGCAGCACTATAAGCACTAATGCATTACTGTGAGAGTTAATGCAGCACTATAAGCACTAATGCATTACTGTGAGAGTTAATGCAGCACTATAAGCACTAATGCATTACTGTGAGAGTTAATGCAGCACTATAAGCACTAATGCATCACTGTGAGAGGTAATGCAGCACTATAAGCACTAATGCATCACTGTGAGAGGTAATGCAGCACTATAAGCACTAATGCATTACTATGAGAGTTAATGCAGCACTATAAGCACTAATGCATTACTGTGAGAGTTAATGCAGCACTATAAGCACTAATGCATTACTGTGAGAGTTAATGCAGCACTATCAGCAGACATGATCTGAGTTAATGCAACTGCTCCACTCATTCCCTCCCAAACCCAGGGCTGCTGATGCACTGCCTCTCCTGGCTGAAACGCGAAGGTCATTGCAGTAAAAGGCGTCGAGCCCCAACACATCTGCCCCAGTACCCCCACCACAGCCCCACAGCCCCCCAAAAACAGGCAGTGCGCGCTATCATAAGGCAGGAAGAACCAGAGGGCTGCAGTCTGTCTGCAACGCAGCGCGGTCAGGAGGCTCCGCGCGGAGGTGCACTTGTTCCCCAGCGGCGCGCTCGCGCGGTCGCGCTACATAACAGAGATTTGGGCGAATTTCCTAAAAAACTGCGCATCGACACGCTGCTGGAAAAGCGCCGAATCAGCGCCCAGAGCGACCCGCGCGCCGCGCACTCACCCAGAACACGAAGGAGTAGACGATCAGCAGCGTCTTCAGGCACGTTATCACGGGTTTGGTCTCCATCCTCCTCGATGCCATGCTACGGCGCAGCTGCTGCGCTCGAGCCTGCTGGAGCCTGCCTGCGCCTCTCCGCTCGAGCTCCGCTCCGCCCCGGCCAATCGGAAAGCGAGATGAGGCCGCAAGCCCCGCCCCCCACCACCCCTCCCTCCCTCACGACTCCCTCGCCCTGAAAGCAGAGAGTAGCGAGCGTGACGTGACGACGGCGTCGCGCGCTGCGCAAAATGGCGACAGTGTTAGCATCAGTGCTAAAGAGGAGGAATTTGAGCGAGTTTGTGAAGCGATTTTCAGGAGAAAACTTCGGAATTGGTACGATTTTATACGCGGAAATCATTTGTAAGCTCTGTCAGCAAACATTGAGCACTTTTATTTGTTTGTTTTGGGAATTTTTTACCTCATTTCACGAATATAGCGTTTAAAAATCACCTCATCATATTAAAGGGCACATATCATATAGATATATTTCACTTTTATTTTATATAACTGTTCATCTAGAACTTTTGTGAAGCGAAAATATTAATTTTACACACTTTTTATTTTTTTATTTTTATTATTTTTCTTTTATGACGTCACAAAAACTATAAATTCACCACAGCCCTTGTTATCTTTATACATGGACTGTGTAGTAAATCATATATATTTTTAATTACTCTTTTATTAAAGAAAAACAATTTCAAATATACATATACTAATGTATATAATATAATAATATAATTATACTAATACTAACAATATAATATAATACTAATACTTATGCACATCATATAAAAATCATATAGTTTAGTATAAATGTTTTTGATGTCGGCCTCTAATAATATTTTATGTGCAATAATTAGAACTATAACATAACAGTAACTACATTCTCTATATAGTTTTTAAAAATAAGTAATTAATAAAATATATCAAATAGTTACTTTAATAAGATGTTATGTAAAACTACTACTGCCAATACTACTAGGGCTGGACGAGATGGTAAAAATACTAGCTACATCATGATATTTAAAGACGTTTTCACCATACGATATTTATCACGATACATGTAATCGCAAACTAAATATATCAGTAGCTACAAATTCTTAAAAGCTACTAGTCAGATACGCTCTCGTGTTTAATAGTGATGTTTATTACACTGTTATTAATGAAACCTGCAGTTGATCAGAGCTTATTAAGCACTTACAATATTCTTGATATGCTTAGAAAAGCATATTGTGTACTACAATAACAAAATATACCACAATCCGATACAATATTAATATGCTATACTTATACAATAATACCCTTGAGAAACCGATTCAGAATTGGTCACCACGGTGGCGAATGACATCACCAGACATCAGAAGAGGTTAGGGTTCTTCACAAGTTCCTCTACAGAACGTTATTACACCAAATGGTTATGAATATGCCGTCTGACATCTGTGAGATCTGCCACATCATCATCATCATCATCATCATCATCCTTCCATATGAAACTCAGAAGACACGTGTAGCTTCACTGGTGGGTTTGGACAGTAAATAAAAGTCCCACACGTGCCAAATTGTTCACCGGGAGGTGTGAAATAGAAACGGATCAAATCACTGAAAATATTCACGATACAAGAAAAAAAACAAAAACATTTACATTATATTTAATATTAAAAGTGCCTTAAAATAGATAAACCCCGAGTTAAACCCTCAGGCGTAAACGTCCGCTTCCACCAGAATAAGACGTCTGACTCTCTCTGACGAAGCTCATATGATCCAGCAGTGCGGTGTGAAGTAAGTTCACAGTTCTGCTCCAGAATTAGCATGCTGGTGTGCTATATCTGACACTCCACATTTACAACCTATTGCGAATGCAGCCGTGGGGAGAATGCCCGCAGGGGGAAAGAAGAGCTGATAGGCTACTGGAGCACTTCGCAATCTTAAGTGAGTCAGTTTGCAAACCGACAGGTCACAGTACACCATGTGAATCCGACCTCTTCCAAAATCTCGGACAAACCAAATTAGTGAAGAGTTAGCACTTGTTTGGAATGTCTTTGGAGAAAGCAGTGTGAGCAAGTGTAGAGGTATTGCAAGTGTATTAAACTTCCCATTTAATTACTAGCAAATTTCCAAAGAACGAAGTTCCAATGTACGAAGTTCCTGTTCCCCATCTTTTTAACGTAGTCACATGTCTCCGTTCAAGCTCTTTCTTCTTGTTCAACTCAGAACTCCTTACCGAAGCTCTCCTCCAACACTGGCATGCATGGAAAGTATGCACTGAACTCGTATGTTGAGATGTACGCTTGATATGTTCGTATCTTTGCAGCCTGAACCAGAATAAACCAGAATAAACCAGGAGATTCAGGAGCAAAGATCCAAACTGGAGACTGGATGAACTACTGGGAGTTCTAGCACTCATCACATAATGGAAATGTGGACCAGTACCACAGCAACGTTGGTTTGGTAGGTTTACATTTGTTTGTTTATTTTGTGAAGTACATTTTAATGCATTTTACAAAACCTTGACCAATATTGTATTTATCAGAACTTGGTAGTTCGTCCTGCTCCAGACACGAAAGGATTAAACTTAAAAATATAATCTTGCAAAGAAAAATTATTAAAGTTAGAATTTGCATTTTAAAAGCCAGCAGGTTACATTTATCTTTCTTCTCTTAATTTGGCTTTACCAGAAATGTAAAGTATTTGGAAATACCAGATGTTTTCTGAAAGTGTGGTTCCAGTCCGTTCACATATTTTCAATGTTGACTTAAACGATAAGCATGATTACCCTAAAACAAATAGATCTTCTCAAATAATTCTGTATGTACTTTATTGTGTCTTATATAAACAGTCATGGATACTGCTGTATGCAGGGTGCCATCTGTTGGCTGAATGCAGACGGTAATGCCAATTTACAACTCAAAATCAGACTACTGTGGTCATTTAAAAGGGTTACATCGTTTATAGACTCTAAATCATGAGTTGCAAATATGCAGCTTTATTTATTACAGTAGCTTTAAAAGTCAAATGTCAATTTATTGTAAAATTCAAGCACATAAGTCAGTTAAGTCATTTCATAAAACAAATCAAGCAGTTTCATCACCAAAGACATACAGGTTTATGAAAAGCTTAGACAGTAATAGTCAAATGTAATTTTTTGTTGATTTTCGAAGTAAAAATAAGTGTAAAAAAAAATACTTTTTTGCTTACTTTAACATATTCTTTTTTTCAAATATGTTAACGTAAATATAAAATTTGAAATTAACGATACATTTCATCTTAACAGTGGTGTCTAAACATCTGCATACGACCATAAATAGAAATTTTACGGAAATTACAAATTTACGATATTTATGAAAATTACAAAGACATTTAAAAACATTTTTAAAAATGTGTTTTTAAAAGTATTCAATTATTTTAGTGAATTTTATACATAATAAAACATCAATCACAACCAAACCCTGAAATCAGTAATCATTCATAAATATATATTCCAGTTTTTTGTTTGTCAACAAGGCACAACAAGGTTTGATATGTTGAGTAACTTTTCCTTCTTACATTTGGAGTGAGTTTGAACAGTGTGGCCTCTTTTTTAATTGGTAATCGATTTATGAGCAACATATTAAAAGCACTAGTGATATATTGAGGTGGAAGACACATATTATAAACGTCTATTAGTGTGAGTGTTCAGAAGCCCATAGCGACAACATGACCCTCTCTAAACGCTTTAGAGAAGCTAACTTATTGATTTTAGGCTTGCCACAATCATTTTTGCTGACCTTGATGTTGCCCATTGTGTTTATTTGTGTGTTTTTAGTAGAGCTGTTGATTTCAGAAGAGTAAAGACTGTTAACACCACTGAACTGATACACACTGGGAGTACATCACTCAGCCCAGTAGAGTGAGAATTAGAACACAGCAGAACTAGCAAACATCAGTAACAGCACAAAAGGCAATTGGTCTAATTCTTTATATGACAATCTCTTTCTTTTCTTATTTTGATGATCCAAACAAAACAGAAGGAGTTCTGTTTTATTTATGTATTATTTAGAATCTATAGAGTCTAAATATTCTTTAAAATTAAAAGTTGCTATTTAAAAAGTCTTAACATGACAGTAATATTGTTTATTGCAATTATTTCTGGGACAATAAAGCGTAAAAGTTGTTGGGGCAGGGCTGGTTGGGTAGTGTGTAGAAAAAAAAGCAGCACATAATTGTCTAAAATGTAAAACAAGAAAAAAAAAACGTATAGAAGCGAAAAATCACCATTTGACTTAAATCACGTGGCCAAAACTCGGAAGACGGCGGCCACCTACAGTGCAAACATTACAAGTTTCTCCTCTCCACTAGATACAGCCTGTAAGGCCATATGATTGGTCATTGCACCAAGTACGGACATATATATATATAGTCGCTGTCATTCAGAAACCAAATCTTCAAAACAGCAGCTTTACAGGAAAAGGAAAAAACCTTCTTAACGTTCAACAGAATTTCAAGTCATGTTGGAGCGTTTCTATTGGTCCTTTCATTCCGACAACGTAAAGAGCAACGGTCAGATATACATTACCGGCAAAAAAGGGAAAAACGGCAAGCATGGAGAATAATTGTTTTTGCGGGACAGCAACAACATTATATATACATATATATTTACTGATCTTTCAAAATTAAAAATATTATTAGTGTAATTCTGAATCAATGCATGTCTTTTGCAAAAACTTGGTCCCATATTAAAGATGAGTTGACAGCAGACTGTCAGTGTCCACCATCTTCAGCAGCTGGAAAGCGTGCTACTTGGTCCAGGTGAACAGGAATTTCACGTACCCAGTTCTCGGTTTAGCTGCGCGAGGTATTCCGGTGATGGTTTTAGTGATCAGCTCAAAGCCATAACGCTCCAGTTTTTGGGGCCCAGGTTCCCAAAAGCGTCTTGGTGTCAGGATCGTTGGTACTGGTAGAGAGAGCGTTCAGTGTGGTGCTCGCTTGACCGTTTCAGAATTGCCTTCGCGTTACGATTCTTCTAGGAGACTCGGCCTTTACTGCTCCCAGTCACAGTGTCAGTCATAGTGGGAGTTACTGGACGCGGCCTGCAGGCCAGCCTCTATGCTGTCTCGGTGTTTGAATCCAGGCAGCTCAGCTGCTAACAAAACCTCCAACACAGAGGGCTGGAAAGACAGACAGACAGACATAGAGACAGACAGACAGGTGCATAAACTTCAATTCAGCTTCAGCATGTGATGCACCGCAAGCTGCTGAAACATGAGGTGTGGTAGCTGGTATGGTTTAGTAGTTGTGAGTTGGTCTGGTAGGTATTGGCATGTTTTTGTTGTGATGTAATAATAATACATACATACATAAATAAATAATTAATTAGGTTACAGGTGGGTAAGGAACCTACAGAGGAGCAGACAGCCTTAAAGTCAACAGCAGGATTTTAGAACGGATGTGTTTTGTATCTGGTAGCCAGTGAAGCTGATGAAGCATGCACCAGGACCTCAGGGTCTGGTATGATGAGGATGTTATTGGCATGGTCCGATAGACGTTGTTATGGTTTGCTAATTATTGGTGTGGTCTGGTCGTTGTTGGCCAAGTCTGGTAGCTGGTGGCGTGGTTTGAAAGTTGCTGGTGTGGTTTGGTATTTGTTGGTGTGGTTTGGTATTTGTTGGTATGGTTTGGTATTTGTATGGTTTGGTATTTTTTGGTGTGGTTTGGTATTTGTATGGTTTGGTATTTTTTGGTGTGGTTTGGTATTTGTATGGTTTGGTATTTTTTGGTGTGGTTTGGTATTTGTTGGTGTGGTTTGGTATTTGTATGGTTTGGTATTTGTTGGTGCGGTTTGGTATTTGTATGGTTTGGTATTTGTTGGTGCGGTTTGGTATTTGTATGGTTTGGTATTTTTTGGTGTGGTTTGGTATTTGTAGGTATGGTTTGGTATTTGTATGGTTTGGTATTTGTTGGTGCGGTTTGGTATTTGTATGGTTTGGTATTTGTTGGTGCGGTTTGGTATTTGTTAGTGTGCTTTGATATTTGTTGGTATGGTTTGGTATTTGTTGGTGTGGTTTGGTATTTGTATGGTTTGGTATTTGTTAGTGTGCTTTGATATTTGTTGGTATGGTTTGGTATTTGTTGGTGTGGTTTGATATTTGTATGGTTTGGTATTTTTTGGTGTGGTTTGGTATTTGTAGGTATGGTTTGGTATTTGTATGGTTTGGTATTTGTTGGTGCGGTTTGGTATTTGTATGGTTTGGTATTTGTTGGTGCGGTTTGGTATTTGTTAGTGTGCTTTGATATTTGTTGGTATGGTTTGGTATTTGTTGGTGTGGTTTGGTATTTGTATGGTTTGGTATTTGTTAGTGTGCTTTGATATTTGTTGGTATGGTTTGGTATTTGTTGGTGCGATTTGGTATTTGTTAGTGTGCTTTGATATTTGTTGGTATGGTTTGGTATTTGTTGGTGTGGTTTGGTATTTGTATGGTTTGGTATTTGTTAGTGTGCTTTGATATTTGTTGGTATGGTTTGGTATTTGTTGGTGTGGTTTGGTATTTGTTGGTGTGGTTTGGTATTTGTATGGTTTGGTATTTGTTGGTGTGGTTTGGTATTTGTTGGTATGGTTTGGTATTTGTTGGTGTGGTTTGGTATTTGTTGGTATGGTTTGGTATTTATTGGTGTGGTTTGGTATTTGTTGGTGCGGTTTGGTATTTATTGGTGCGGTTTGGTATTTGTTGGTATGGTTTGGTATTTGTTGGTATGGTTTGGTATTTGTTGGTATTGCCTGGTAGCAGGTGGCACGGTTCGATGGTTGCTGGTATGGTAATAAAGATAAGTCAAGTAAGAAATATGTTTATAGCCTGTAAATATTTATCTAGTTGTTATTATTAAGTTATTAATTCTCCAATTAAGCTTTGGTGAGTTTTTGGTTCTATGATCTATGATGATGATGATCGATAGGGACAGAGACTATACGCTGAATGACAATAAAGACCACTGCAGATGTGAGATATCTGTGATTCACAACAGCATCTCCAATTGGCTCAAGCTTACTAGACGCAATTACTGATTTATCCACTAGAGGTCTTCCACTTCTTCTCAAGCTTTGGCACCGAGTCCCGGTCTCTGCAGCACCAAAGTCCTTATAGGAAAGTCTGTTCGCTATGCGGCAGTCGGGCAGCAACGCCCTCGGACAGTTATTTCCAGTAAGACCAGACGGGTTCCTCTCTCCTCTATAGGGAGAGCTCTGTAAACCCAGACCTGATGACGAGGCACAAATGGCTTCCAAATTTTGTGGACACAGAGGATATAGTCTTACCTTCAGTCCCATGAACACCAGGGAGACGTTGTGTAGCTTAAACTGCTTCAGCAGATCCTTCAGTTCATTCACCACGGTGTAGTCAATACTGCTGACGTGGTGACAGTCCAGCACCACACACCGGGCAGGAGATACTGAGAGAGAGAGAGAGGTCACTGGGATCTGACAACAGTGCAACAACAGTGGATAAATGAATGCATGTGCGCGAGTGTGTGTAGGAGACTCTTACCATGTAGGGCATGTGAACGTAGGACTCCACAGAGGTGCTCTATGGCAGGGAAATGCAGCCCACTTCCCAGCTCCATCACGATGACCCCATGGTCAGAGATCTGTGTGTAGACCCTCATCATTTAATACAGTTCAGCACATTCAGAGACTTAAACCTTAAAGCCAAAACGCTGAAGAGGAACGTGCCACTAAAATACACAGTATGTGGATAAGATGCACTTTCGCACTTCCACTGCCTCAATTTTAGAATTTTACAATATAATAAATATCATTTTTTTCTGGTGTATTTTCATGATCTACATGTATGTATTCTGAATTACATCAAAACAATCCATTTAAATCTGAAACGGGAGAATTTCACTTGAATGTTAGGAGGATTTTAGCCTTGATATCTACACATTTCAAAGAGGAGTTATTTCCTACTCTGAAAAACGACTAGCAATTATTCTGCAATTACTGACAAATGATTCACTTATTATGTATTAATCAGACAACCGTGGCAATAATTTAGTATCTACTTTGAATATTACTATGAATTACTCAGTATCCACTATGAATTACTCAGTAAGTGCTAAACATTTTTGCAGCATCCACTATAAATGATTTAGTCTACTAAAATGTAAACTAGTAATTATACAGTATCTGCTATTAATAATCCACTATGAAATACTCAGTAACTACTAACATATACTTATCCACTATGAATTATTCAGTATCCACTATTTTATTTCATACCTAGTATGAATTATTCAGCATCTACTGTGTCTACAATTAATTGTACAGTATCTACTATGAAGTATTCAGTATCCACTACTAAAACTACTGAAATGTTTTCATTATCCACTATGAATTATTCGGTAACTACCACAAATTATTCATTATCCACAATGAATTGTTTACAATTTATTTAGTCTCTAAAATTAATTATACAGTATCTACTATGAAGTACCACAATGTATTCACTATCCACTATAAATTACTCCGCAAGTAGTAAAATATACTTAGTATCTACCATGAATTAATTTGTTGTCAATACTAAAAGTTATTCTTTATGCACTATGAATTATTTATGATTTATTTAGTCTCTACTGTTAAATATACAGTATCTACTACAAGGTTTTCAATATCCACTATTAATTAGTCAGTACATTTTAGTACCTTCTATAAATCGTTCAGTATCCACTATGATTTATTTTGTATCTATGAATTATTAAGCAACAACTAAACTGTACTTCTACTCTTAATAATTCAGTAACTACTAATAAATAAGCGTGCAGGTTCTGTAGATGCAGAATTTAGGAAACTGATGTTTATTATTATTATTATTATTATCATTATTAATAAACAGCTCAGTCAGTCTGAATAATTCAGTCCGTGACTGAAGTTGAAAATGCCTGACGTGTCCTGATTAGCATGTCATTCTCCTTTCTAGCTCACCTTTAATTCTGGCCTGGCGACCAGATAGAGCAGCATCAGGCCAGACACGGCTACACCTCCCACAATCCCATACTGCACCTCCCAGAAACTGACCAGGAAGGTGACCAAGAAGGGCAGCAGGTCGAGCCCTGAGAGACAGAGTGGAAAAAAGGGTCACAACCGACTCACCACTGCACACAGCACCTCATACCATCTCCGAGTTAAAGGGGTGGTTCAGCAAATACACCCAGTTTTCCCACTCGCCCCAAATTTGTAGCCCAAAATCGGACAAAAGTAAAGAGACGATCCAGACCTCAGGGCGGCTTATACAGTTTTTTTTGCTATGCTGGGCCATCCATGATATTCACCTATACAGTTAGCACCACGCCAATTGGTGTTCATAAGCTTCAATTTCATGCTAGCAACATTAGCCCCCTAGCTCCAGGCCAAACTAAACAAGCAGACGTCAGACAGCGAACTGATGTGGAGGAAGGGGTTAAAATCAGACTCACTCCTGACCCTCCAGATTTGAGGCAGAACCCTGTAGTCGACCATGGGGGCGACGGCACAGATGATGACAGCGGCCAGAGATGCTTTGGGAATATAGTAGAAGAGGGGCATGAGGAAGGCCAGAGACAACACCACCACCACACCTGAGAGACAGAGAGAGAGAGAGTACCGGTAGGCTTAATAAAGTGCTCAGTGCGTGTAAATACTACTAACCTAGCATATAAAGTTTGCCCTCTCGCACCGCAATGGCTAACAACCTTTGCTAACAGCTACAAACGCCATAGCGCACATTCTCACTGGATTCTGTGCTCTCGGATTTTGAGTATTTGTCCTTTAAAAGTGTTAGTTGGAACCTAGGTTAGTTAGCAGGCTAGAAGTACCACAAGCCAGGCTAGGCTACTACGCTAAGATATGCTAACTACACTAAGTTAGCTGGCTACGGCTTCTCCAGACGGGAAGGAACCTAACCTACAAGGGTAAAGTACACTATTCGGACAAAAGTACTGCCATAGAAAACCGACTTTTGGTTCCATAAAGGAGCTGAGACTGTAAGGAATCTATCATTTAAAGGACAAAAGTATTGGGACACCTGCTCATTCACTGTTACTTCTGAAATCAAGGGGAAAAAATAGCTTATCCTGCTTTTGTTGGAGTAACTATCCCTACTGTCCAGTGAAGAAGACTTTCTACTAGGAACATTGCTAGGAGCATTTGATTGCACTCAGCGACATCCTTCCCAACTCCCCAACTCATCCCCATCCAGAAGTACCGGATGAAGCATTATCCATCATTCCAGAGAACACGCCTTGCATTAGGGACTCGACATCAGTTATGTGTAGCTTCTAGGCTGTTAGCTACAGCTTTGGATTTAGCACTGCAGATTGGGAGGGTACTTGGACACCGTCCCCCTCGAGTGTCCGGCGAACTTTGATGAAACCAACATCTTGTTTCTCATCATCAGATGCGGCAGATTTGACGATACTGGTTTAAAGTTCACCTGTGACTATCCCCCCCGCAGGTGTACACACTCCAGTCTGGGAGTTTACCGCCGTCCTACGAGGAAAGAATTCCAGAACAAACAGGAGGTCAGGTGCTGCAGTCTGCCGACTCAGATCAGGTCACACATTCATTAACAGCATTTCCAGAGATGGATGCTAATGGACACAGCTAACAACTGCCAGCTGTACCCGAATATAAGAGCGTTTATAGATATTATAACTACAGAAACAACGAGACCAAAGATAACCATAAATAATCAGTTAAAACGGCTATATTCTGTTCCTAACTTTAGCTTTTAGTCAGAAAAAATGAGCTTTACTGAGGTAAATTATCCTTTAGGTAAAATAAAATACTATTTCCTCTGAAGTTAGCAAGGTAGCAACCTAGCTATCTATATATTTTTTCCTCGGTTAGGCTTCTTTTCTCTACTTTAAGTATCTAAAATAACCTTTAGCTACCTTACTAACATTTGGTTTTAGTCTAAGGAAAGAAGCCTAACTGAGGACAAATATATATATATATAGATAGCTAGGCTGCTACCTTGCTAACTTTACCTCAGTTTTGCTTCTTGTCTCTTGTGACTAAACGCTAAAGTTAAAAATGTAGCTACCAATTTACCAATTTAGCTTATTTTCTTGAAATCAAAATGCTAACTTTACCGTAGTTTAGCGTCTTGTCTCTGAATAAATACAGCCAGTGCTAGCAGAGACCCAGAACATTTAGGTAGAGGTAAGTTTGCTAAGTTTAGCTTCTTGTCTTGGACTAAACACTAAAGTTAACAATGTAGCTACCAGCTATTTTAGATACTTTACCTCAATTTAGCTTTTTTCTCTAAATAACAGCTAACAGAAATCTGAAATAGCCAGGTAGCTACCTTGCTAACTTTACCTCAGTTTAGCTTCTTGTTTCTGACTAAACGCTAAAGTTTAAAAATGTAGCTACAGGGCTATTTTAGGTACCTTACCTAAATTTACCTTCTTTTCTCTAAATAAAAGCTAATGTATCTTGCTAACTTTGACTTCTGGCCAAAGAAAATGTGTTAAACTGAGGTAAAGTATTTGTCAGAGAAAAAGTCTCAGATTTTACCTCAGTTTAGCTTCTTTTCTCTGAATAAACGCTAAAGTTAATAATGTTGCTACCAGCTAATTAAGACACTTTAGCTTTTATTTAGAGAAAATGAAGCTAAATTGAGGTAAAATATCTGAAATAGCCAGGTAGCTATCTTACCTCAGTTTACCTCAGTTTAGCCTTCTGGCTATTTTAGATACCTTACCTTAATTTAGCCTCTTTTCACTAAGTAAAACCTAAAGTATCTGAAATATTGCCAGGTAGCTACCTTGCTAACTTTGACTTCTGGTCATAGAAAATAAGTCAAACTTCTTCTTTGTCGATGCAGCTTAAAAAAATGCAAAACTACAGCAGTGAACCTCGTTGATGTTTCAGCTAATCGACTACACTTGTAAACTATTGTGACGTAAGGCACACACCTGCCGAAGCTGCCGGTGACGGGATACGCCGAAACGAAGGAGCCCAAGATGTTGGTGAGTCCTGCAGAAACATACAGCCAGTTCTTCAGGATATACTACAGCACACACAGATGGACATTACAGAATACACTGAATCATATTCAGAAGGGCAGAATACACACCAATCGCAAATAATTCCTGGTTGGCATTAATACGATAATTATTCTGACTGCCTGTAAAAACAAACAAACAAACAAACAAACAAAAACAGACAATTTTAAGGGAATTCTTAAGGTTTTTCCAAACACAAATGTAAAAATTTCCTATAGATTAAGATCTGAGTGTTGACCCTTATAAAGGAGCTGTCCAGTCTAAGCTGAATAAAGGTCAATGTTATGGAAAAGTGTTATATGAAAGGTTATGTGTTTACCAAATGCTTTAGCAATCGCGATGCTCTCCAAAACTCCCATCAATGGTATAACAGCAAGACCACCTCCCAAGTCCTGAGGAGCCCACAAGACTGGTCAGAACGGTCTGAAACCTTACTGATCTTATGTGACAATAAAATTATGATGAAGGGCTGGCTAAGAGGATGGTGGACCAACACCCTGCTACTGTACGGTGGGCGGTGAGGTCATATGTATGTGGTGGTACACTGATCACTGACCAGCACGATGTCGCTGAAGGAAACGGACGTGCCGTTGGCCGTTGTCTCAGAGAAGGCTGGAGGTGAGAAGTGAGGCAGGCCCTTGGTGGTCTTCCCCGTCAGGGTAAAGAAATGGCTGCCCGCGAGCTCCGTGGAGTACGCCACACATGTTGCTGCTATCACGACCAGAGCGTTCCGGACTGAGGACATAGAGAGGATGACGATGATCCGTGAGTTCGAGACTAAACCAGCTCTTTTGGTTAAAAGGGGGTTTAACCCCTTACGCTCCATATGTGACTTTTACGACACCCTAAGGATTACTAATCGATAACCAAGTGGTATAAATAAGCCTCTCTCACCCACAGCTAGAAAAGTACTGACTAGAGGAATCCAATCGAATCGAATATCTTAATTTTGATTAACTCACTAAAACTGAATACTGTATATTTGGGTGAATAAAGTGAATAATGACGTGAACTTTTACTATTGGAGCAATTACTATTGGTGCACAGCATTAAAATCTAAAAATAAGTTAAAGTAAAATCATAAAAATAGAATTTTATATAAAATAGCTGACTTTATTGGACATCAGACAGTAAACATCTATTTATATTGTGCCAGTTTTAGTGTATGACTGATTTACACATAATTCTATCATTCTAAAAAGAAAATGATTAACTTTGATAATAGTAATAATAATAATAATAATAATAGAATTTTCACTGGAATTTTCCCTTGCATTAGTGCAACAGCGTCTCTTACAGGTCTCGAGTGTGTACTCACTGGTGGCGAAGCTCCACACGAGGCCTCTAGCGACCCGGACCAGGAGAGACGGGTTCTCTTCAAGTGAGCCCAGAGTGTTCTTCATCATCGTCATCATCACCAGGAATAGCAGACACAGCAGACCCAAAATCACATCCCCTACCCTGAGCAAGAGGAGGGCAGAGTACAGTCGGTCACAAACAAGCAAACAAACAAACACAGTATAGCCTAGTCGTTACACATTCACAGATTTGTAAAAGTCTCAGATTGGTTCTGAAAGCTCACCTGGCCTCAGGTATCCTGTGAAAGGTGTAGTAGACCTGCGGAATAAACTGCTGCGGGATGCCCTTCAGACCCAAAATATTCTACAGGCAGAGACCAGAAACGAACTGGTGACAAAATCATAGGCATCCGAGGCTCACTGATGCTCATGCAGGCCCCGCCCACCTCACAACGCACAGGCACACAGACTTTAGTAAAGGACCTGCTGCTAATGTCAGTCCTAGTGCCAGATACCACAGGACACCTTCAGAGGTCTTGTGGAGTCCGTGCCTCGACGGGTCAGAGCTGTTATGGCGTAACGAAGAAGGCTGGTGGTTTTAATGTAATGGTCGATCGATGCTTGGGCAGTTGCTCACCTTGACCTGTCCGAAGCCGATGGTAACGGCCGCTGCACAGGTGAAGCCCTTGATGACGGGATAGGAAATGAAATCCAGCAGGAAACCTGAGTAGAGAAAAGAGGACAGGATGTTGGATGGATAATCACCATCCCACCTCGTCACCCCCAACTGCTCAACTCATTCAAAATCCCATCCAAAAGTACTGGATGGAGCTCCACCACCACCATCATTC
>NC_132902.1:1329294-1371794 GCF_030463535.1 Salminus brasiliensis | reverse complement strand
GACTTTAAAAAGGCTTAAATTGCCATGCAAAATTATTAAAATGCCGTGTTTACTTGGTATAGCTTGCTTGTTGTTCGTGCTGTGCTGTTGTGGTGGGCTAGCAAACAGGAGGAACGTGCTTCTCATCATTGGTAATCCATGTTCTACATCTTTTGTCTTTTAAATTATAGCAGATCTATGATTAATAACACTCAGTTAAGCTATACATATTGTTATAATCTAATGCATTGGTTTTCAGCCCCTCCTGCAACGCCTTTAACCTCCATTTGTAGCCTATTTAAACTTTTTTTGACTTAAAGGGGAACTTCATCTATTTTCAAAACTTCTTCAAAACTTAGTCATCTGGGTGTAAACAACGTTTTCACACTTGGTTTGGTGTGAAATGGTTCATTACAGAGAAATCTATCAACACAAATTTCTTTTACAGTGGTGGTGAATGGAACCAGAAGACGTCACCACGTATATAACTCAAATATAGCCAATTTATTTACTGCCTATAATCACCGGTGAGCCTGGGCGTATGTTCTGAGTTGTTTATGAACTATTAATGTTAATAAATCGTAGGGAATCGTAAGGAAATCTGAAAAACACATGCTTTCCGTTAGGACTACTTTCGCCATCACAGTTCCCCGCATGTATCCCTCCACCATGAACGTATGTTACAGTACTTTCCAGGGCAAAAATCTTCTCGAAACCATCGTGAAACGATCGCCCGGGCATCAGAGAACGTAGGCTGAACCGTCCGGGTGTGATTCGTTTGAGCGAGGGCGGTTCCGGAGAGCGGTAAAGTTTCTGGACGCCTGGTTCCATTCACCACCGCTGTGGTCTGGCGTTGTTTATTATGCAGATGTGTGGATGGGAAGCCCCGCCCTAGTTCTGTGAATGTGTTTGTGCGCAGCTGACGATGCCGGCTTCGAGACCGAGGTCTACAACAACACGGTGGTTCGAACTCCACACCTCAAAGCTCTGGCCCAGCGCAGCGTGGTCTTCCAGAGCGCTTCCGCGTCCGTCAGCAGCTGCTCGCCCAGCCGCTCCACCATCCTCACCGGCCTGCCACAGGTGGGCGCCGCACATCTGGATTTTCTGAGTTCATGTTTGAGTACAAATGAGTTCTGGTCAGACCGTGAATTTCCCATCTCCCCCTGCTTTCCTTCTTCCGCCTACAGCACCAGAATGGCATGTACGGCCTTCATCAGGGGGTGCACCACTTTAACTCGTTTGATGGAGTGCGCAGCCTCCCTCTGCTGCTGCAGCGGGCCAACATCCGCACCGGTAAGAGCCTCGGCCTTCTGGACCGTGATGGACCGGTCACATAAGCACTGACACTCCAATTACTGCCAGGTGCTCTCTTAGCCCAGCGCTCTTAGCCTAGCTCACGTAGCCTAGCTCTCTTACCTTAGCTCACGTAGCCCAGCTCACTTAGCCTAGCGCTCTTAGCCTAGCTCTCTTAGCCCAGCTCTCTTAGCCCAGCTCACTTAGCCCAGCTCTCTTAGCCCAGCTCACTTAGCCCAGCTCTCTTAGCCTAGCTCTCTTAGCCTAGCTCTCTTAGCCCAGCTCTCTTAGCCCAGCTCACTTAGCCCAGCTCTCTTAGCCTAGCTCTCTTAGCCCAGCTCTCTTAGCCCAGCTCTCTTAGCCCAGCTCACTTAGCCTAGCTCTCTTAGCCTAGCTCTCTTAGCCTAGCTCTCTTAGCCTAGCTCACTTAACCCAGCTCTCTTAGCCCAGCTCTCTTAGCTTAGCTCTCTTAGCGTACCTCTCTTAGCGTACCTCTCTTAGCGTACCTCTCTTAGCTTAGCGCTCTTAGCTTAGCGCTCTTAGCTTAGCTCCCTTTACTTAGCTTTTTCAGCGGAGCCCACTTAGCTTAGCTCTCTTTACTTAGCTCTCTTAGCCTAGCTCTCTTAGCCTTCTCTTAGCCTAGCTCTCTAAGCTTAACTCTTTTGGCTTGTGGTGAAAGGAGCTAAAAGGCTAAATGCTAATGAAATCGCTGGAGAGAAGAATGTATTAAATAATAAAAAAAAGATGAAAGCTGAGAATTCTGCCAGTTCTTCTACAGCAGACGGGATTCAGACAGGTTACACATTACTGCTACTGACAGCCGCGGGACGCTCAGTAACGGGGCTGTTTTCTCGCTGGGACAGGGATCATCGGGAAGAAGCATGTGGGTCCAGGCCCGGTTTACCCTTTCAGCTTCGCCTACACGGAGGAGAACAGCTCTGTGCTGCAGGTGGGCCGCAACATCACCCGGATAAAACTCCTGGTCCGGAAGTTTCTGGACGGACAGAAGGAGGCGGAGAGGGCCGGAGGAGAGGCTCAGCCGTTTTTTCTGTACGTGGCCTTTCATGACCCGCACCGCTGCGGCCACTCGCAGCCCCAGTACGGAGCCTTCTGCGAGAAATTCGGGAACGGCAAGAGCGGGATGGGGATAATTCCGGACTGGAAGCCGCAGTACTACACACCGGACCAGGTGAAGGTGAGGGGACCCATGATTGGAATATATGAACATTTCCTAGCAGGATATGATTGACCAGGATTAGCAGGGTTCTGTTACAGCACTACTGCACTACTATTCCAGCACTGTTATTATTATTATTATTATTATTATTGCAGTATTAAGTAATAATACAGTACTGATTCAGTACTATTCTATTACTATAGCAGTATTAAATTACTATTGCGGGATTTGTTACAGTACTACTGCAGTATTAATGTAGTACTTTTACAGTACTTCAGTGTTATTAAATTACTAGTGCAGTATTATTCAATTACTAGTGCAGTATTATTCAATTACTAGTGCAGAAATTACTATTACAGTATTATTAAATTACGATTGCACTATTATTCAATTACTACTGCAGTATTATTCAATTACTATTGCAGAAATTACTATTACAGTATTATTAAATTACTACTGCAGAAATTACTGTTACAGTATTATTCAATTACTATTGTAGAAATTATTATTGCAGTATTATTCAATTACTACTGCAGTATTATTCAATTACTATTGCAGAATTATTGAATTACTATTGCAGAATTATTGAATTACTACTGCAGTAATTACTGTTACAGTATTGTTCAATTACTATTGTAGAAATTACTATTACAGTATTATTAAATTACTAATGTGTAAATTACTATTGCAGTATTATTCAGTTACTATTACATTATTATTAAATTACTACTACAGCATTACTGCAGTATTGTTACAGTACTACTATCCCTTTAATTGGAGTGTTCTCTCAGGTGCCATACTTTGTCCCGGACACCCCGACGTCGAGAGCAGACATAGCAGCCCAGTACACCACGGTCAGCAGACTGGACCAGGGTGAGGTGCATCAAAATATTTGCTTTGTATGCAAATGTGGAAACCCAGTGTGGGGAGGAATACTGAGGAACTGAGCTCCTCTCCTGCTGCAGGTATTGGCCTGGTGCTGCAGGAGTTGAGGGACGCGGGCTTTGAGAACGAAACGCTGGTGATTTATAGCTCCGACAACGGGGTTCCCTTTCCCAACGGACGCACCAACCTGTACGGCTCCGGAGTGGCCGAGCCCATGCTGGTGTCCTCACCTGAACACCGGCAGCGCTGGGGGCAGAGCAGCCAGGCCTACGTCAGCCTGCTGGGTGAGACACACATACACACGCCAATTAGCCATAACATTAAAACTACCCGCCCCCTCGTACCACCATCGATGATCCTTGGGTGCACATGACCCTGACGCTGGTTCAACGGTTGTCCTACCTGGGAGCACTTTTGGTAGTAAGTATTGACCACTGCCTGATTTTTGGAGATGCCTAGTAGTTCCACCCCTTGACAGGAGCCCCTGTAATCAGATCATCAGGGTTATTCGCTGGCAGTGGTTTTACACCCCCCCCCTGTCTGATACGCCTGATCTCGCTTCAGGAAATCTTTGGGTGTCCAAAGATTATGCTTTTGTCTTGGTACCACGTTTAACCACAAGGTGGTGCCATTTGCTATAAGTTTAGGTGATTTAGGTAGTCCTACTGATATGCCAAGATTTTCAGACGTGGAGTCAGTTTACCCAAAGCAAATTTGGACTCGTACCCAAAGACTTGACTCAGAGACCTCAGAGACTCAAGACTTGACTTGGACATGCACTTTACAGAGTTAGGACTCGTCTTTAACTCGTACCCCAGAGAGTGTAACTGGACTCAAAATCGTTCCCAAAGACTCAACTCTGCTCACGTCCCAAAGATTTCAGACTTGACTCTGACCTCAGAGAGTCCAGATTGGACTCGAAATCGCAACCCAGGCACTCAGGACTCACCCAACTCTGACTTGCAGTGACTCAAGACTCTATTCAGACCTCAGAGACTCAAGACTCGACTTGGACATACACTTCAGAGTCTTGGACTCCTATGCCAGAGACTCCAGATTCAATTCAGACTTGCAAAGACTTGAGACTCTGACTCGCACCCCAGAGTGTCCAACTGGATCCAAAATCATCCCCAAAGACTCAAGACTCAATACTCAGAGACTCAAGACTCAACTCTGCTCACGTCCCAGAGATTTCAGATTTTACTCGTACCTCAGGGAGTCCAGGTTGTACTCGAAATCAATCCCAAAGACTCAAGACTCGACTCAGACATAAACTTCAGAAAGTTAAGACTCGTCTTGGACTCGTATCCCAGAGACTCCAGATTCGATTCAGACTTGCACACGCACCTCAAAGACTTGAGGCTCTGACTCGCACCCCAGAGTGTCCAACTGGACTCAAAATCGTCCCCAAAGACTTAAGACTCTATTCAGAGACTCAAGACTTGCCTTAAAATTGCACCCCAGAGAATCAAGACTCAACTCTGCTCACATCCCAGAGATTTCAGACTTGACCTGGACCTCAGAGAGTCCAGATTGGACTCTGATTGGACACAACTCAGGCACTCAGGACTCAACTTGGACTCGCACCCCAGAGACTTGAGACTTGACTCAGACTCCCGCAAGACTTGACTCTGACTTCCATACAGGATCAGAAACTACACAAGTAAGTCTATTAGAGAGTACCTAACAATTTGACATGCTTTAGCCGGACGAAGGCTTGTCCAGCCACTTAGATGTTAAGGATTGACCTTTCACCCGTGGTGGACGATGCCTCATCCCCGTTTTTCTTTCTCCATCCCAGACATCACTCCCACTATCCTGGACTGGTTCTCCATTCCGTACCCCTCCTACAGTCTGAGCAGAAAGTCCACGGTGCAGCTCACTGGACGCTCCCTCCTCCCTGCTCTGTCCTCCGAGCCGTCCTGGGACACGGCCTTCTCCAGCCAGAACCTCCACGAGGTCACCATGTACTACCCCATGCGCTCAGTCCACCAGGGCCGCTACCGACTGCTCCACAACCTCCACTACCGCATGCCTTTCCCCATCGACCAGGACCTCTACGTCTCGCCGACTTTCCAGGACTTGCTTAACCGCACCCAGGAAGGACAGCCCACCGGCTGGTTCAAGACCCTCAGGGAGTACTACTACCGGGAGCGCTGGGAGCTGTTTGACACCCACTCTGACCCCAGGGAGGAGAAGAACCTGGCATCAGACCCGGCTTACAGGGGCATTCTGGAAGGCCTGAGGGGGCAGCTGCTGAAGTGGCAGTGGCTGACTGAGGACCCGTGGGTTTGCGGGCCGGACGCTGTGCTGGAAGCCAAGCTGGAGCCGCAGTGCAGGCCACTGTACAATGATCTTTAAGGGACTGTCATCTGGGGTTGGGCAACATGGGGGTGGGGTGAGGGGGGTCTTCTTCCACTTAATCACCACTTAATTTGTTTTAAGACCGCCCCTGACTGTAATTTGACCTAATCACCGCCTCCTTCATTCTAAGACCTCCCCCAGACTGTGATTAGTCCTACTCACCACCTTGTATTCTTCTGAAACCTGGTCCTGGTCACCACCTCGTTTGTTCTGGGACCTCCCCCTGACTCTGATTGGTCCTAATTATCTCTTTGTTTATCCTGAGACCTCCCCTTGACTGTGATTAGTCCTACTCACCACCTTGTATTCTTCTGAAACCTGGTCCTGATTTTTGTTTGCCAATTCGTTTTAAGACCTTCCCCCTGAATGTGATTGGTCCTGGTCACCACCTCGTTTGTTCAGGGACCTCCCCACCATCGGAATTCAGTCTGAGCAGCAACTCACCTAGCAACTAGCATCGCCGTATTCCCTTGATAATCAAGGTCCTGCTCAGGAATGCCTTGCGAACTCTGGGACGGAGTCTCAGTCTCTGTTGCGGAGACAATTTCAGTGGTCAAACAATAAACAAAACTTTTTTATACAAGTTAAATTTCCTTTGTCCTTGAAAACCGTCAGTCTGGCGCGACCGTTTTAGCTCCAGATTGCTCTGAAGAGGCAGAAGGGGCTTTCCGCAAGCTGCGTTTCAACCCAGCTGTGACCGCTGACACGGCCGAATCGAAGCAAACCACATTAGGCTCCATTTCCAGCTCGTATTGCCGGACTTGTCGCGTGTTTTTTCCTGGAACAGTTAGGAACGTGAGAAAATCGCGTCCATAATCGAATCAGCGCAAGACCCTTTTTGAAAACTGCAGCCCTGACGCTCCAGATACGGTCATCTTGGGTCGTCGTAATGAATCAGCGTCTCTCCGTTCCGTTCAAAATTCACAGGTCTGATTCCAAAATCACCGGTTCAGGACAACTTATTGGGACGTGTAGCCACTCTGGTCTGGAGGAAGACCCAGGAAGTTGAGAGGAAGTTGGTTTGGATGGTCAGGAACAACCCAACCCAGGAACACCAGGGTTACCACCTTGCTGTGGACTGAGAGAAGCAGCCGTCCGAGAATACAGTCCCTGCTCTGAAAACGAGACCTTCAAGTTGAAAAAGGAGGAAGGTGCCATGGTCAGATTGCTCTCCGAAGATGTTTGAACAAAGTCAAGAATGAGGCCCTTCAGCTCTTAAGAACGCTGGACCAACTAGTGGTGGGGTTGTATTGCAGCTAGTGGAACTGCTACACTGCTACATCAGCCAGGCGCTTGAAACTTGGATACAAGTGGGCTTTGCAACAGGACAATGACCCCAAACACACAGCGGTGGATGGGGTATGGATAAAGCAGGCTAATGCATAGCTTTGCGAATGACCTTCCCAAAGTCTCGTCGGGTCCCGAGGCTTGTTGATGGCTACCACCATTGGCCGACCACGGACATTCATATCTAGGATATCTTCGAAAAAGGAAATTAAGCAAACTTTAATTATTATTTTTATAGGAGTTTTGAGTTTTGTTAGGGATGTCCCGATCCGATCCAGTGAAGAATGTCTGATTATAGAACTGTTAATTAAATACAGTGATTTTACTACTGTTTATTAAGTGTTTGTTATCAACACGTCTGACCTTACCTACAGTAATGGAATTGGATTACTTACGGAAACACAAAGTTCAGATCGGATCGGATTGGATCAGATCAGATCGGGCCGAAAGGTTACTCTGATCGGAACGTCCCTCAGTTTGAATTACCACCCCGTCACACTAACCTGTTTTGACTATAAATATTGTACTGTTGCTGTAAATGACGTCACAAAGAGGAAATGGCGTAATGTCGAGCAGGTTCTAATGTTATTTTTATTCTTACGTTGTTTCTTTGGTGCTTTTTTTAACATTGGACAGGATCCGTCAAGATGAACCCAACCACCCCGTCACGCAAAAATAAAGAGAAGTTTACCACCCCGTCACATGTTCGTCTAATTGAGGAGGGGATTTTCTTTATTATTAGTTTGGAGGATGAACAGAGGTTTTTTATGTTGAGGATTCGAAAGAAGGTGTTTGCTGAGCCCCTAAATTCAAGATGCATCGCACACTAAATGGACAAAAGTATTTGGACAGCTGCTCATTCACGGTTTCTTCTGAAATCAAAGGTATCACGTTATACTACTTCATCGTCCCACACACGCATCCTAGACGGCTGGACCAATAGAAACGCTCCAAAACGACTCAATTACACCTAGCTACACTACATTGACAAAAGTATTGGGACACTTGCTGATTCATATCCACTGCTTCTTCTGAAATCAAGGGTATTACAAAAAGTCGATCCTGCTTCTGTTGGAGTCACTGTCTCTACTGTCCAGAGAAGAAGGCCTTCTACTAGATTTTGGAGGAGGAGCATTGCTGTGAGGATTTGATTGCATTCACGAACCCACCCTCATCCACAACTCCCCAGCAGCTCATCCCATCCCAAAGTACTGGATGGAGCTCCACCACCACCATCGTCATTCCAGAGAGTTCCTGTGCTGTACTTCTTTCCAGGGACGAGACGAGCTGTGTCTCCTGAATGCCTTCAATAGAAGGGGTGTCCATAAATATTTGGACATATAGTGGTATCACTGATTACTGAGTCATCTCACCACATCTGCAGCCAGAAAGTCATGCTCTCCAGCTCAACCCAGCTGGAATTTTCCTCACCGGAACCATGAATCACCTAAAGAGGAGGAGGAGGAGGAGGAGGAGGAAGAGGAGGAGGCTGGTTATGAAGTGATGAAGAGCAAGCACGGGGGGGTGGGGGTGGTGATGGTGTTCATATAAACTCCAGCTGCAGCGTCGTTGGGGTAAGGAAGAGGCATCAGAGCCACACGCGCACGCACGAACGAACGCACGAACGCACGCACGCACACACACAGACGCTATGGACAGCTCCGCGCGCTCAGTTCTCGTGCTCGCCGCCGCGCTCGTGCTCGTGTCGTGCCAGCCGGCGGACGCGTGGTACAAGCAGGCCACCGGACCCAGCTACTACTCGGTGGGAAGAGCGTCCGGCCTGCTGTCCGGCATCCGCAGGTCGCCCCACACACGCAGGGCGGAGAGCGACACCGGGACGGCGGAGACGGACGCGCAGACCGGCGGTGACCAGGAGGTCAGCCCGCTCAGCCAGAGGCTTCCCCCTGCGCTCAGGAACATGGTAAACACACACACACGCACACACACGCGCGCGCGCGCTTGGGTGTCGTTGGGACCTTCCCCGGTTGCGCACCGTGCGTAAAAACGCGCGCCGTGCGTAAACGCCCCGGAGCGCGCGCAGAACGCACTACAGCGCGTGACTACATCTCAGGCGTGCATTCACGTTAATTATTCATCTCCGTGTCCCGGATCGAAATAAGCCCTCGTGCAAAACTCCGGTTTCCAAACTTTACGCGCTTTGATGTGCTTTGATGACTCAGTGCGTCATGCGCGCACCACGGAAACGGTAGCAGTTCTAGGATAAACGCGCGCTAAAAACGCGGGTGCTAAGGCATGTCTAGCGCGCGCGGGGGGTCAGATACAGCTGCAGGTTGTTTGGGTTTTGACTTTGCTGCACGGTGTTGCAACTCAGCTCGTGCGTAAAAGTCTGTCTCACATCCAAACCGTGTACCATTTTTTGGTTATTCCATCATGTGAATCTGGCAGGTGGAATTCATATTGTGTCTGAGGTTTGTGATGAACGGACCAATAGAAATGCTCCAAAATGACCTGGAAAGAAATCGGTTTACATTGACTTCCATTGAAAGTTCTGACGGTTTTTTGCTTCTCCTGAAAAGTTGCGGTTCTTGTAATATGATCCCTTTAGAACTGGACTGGGGTTGAACCTGCAGCTCAGTCTGGGTTTGAAGTCTGTAATTATAATATTTTGAATGCATTTCTACTGAAAACCAAGTTAATCAAATCTAATCTCGGTCTAATCTTAGTCTAATCTCAGTCTAATCTTAATCTCAAACCAGCTCCACAGAAACCCACGCAGAACCCAGGACGACCCCCATAGTTACAACGGCTTGAGCCGGCAAACGAACACAATACAACCCACAGAGAAAGACAGATCCAGAACATTCAGCATTAGAACCTACGTTAGAACCCGTTCTCACGGCTCCTAAACCAGACACAAAGCTAACAAAGACAATATGAGCCTCCAAAAAGAGGTTCGAACCCACAACCTTCTGAGCAACACCCCAGCAACGCCCACTAGACTCTTCATCTGGGGTACGAAGGGTTCCTTAAGGAACGTCAGAGAACGCGAGAGTGAGGAGCCTTCGCCAGATTCACTTCGTGGAACTCGAGGGTTCTTCCTAGAACATTGACGTCACGTAGGTTCTTTAAACTTCCAAAAAACAAAGGTTCTACGTTCTACCACGTCATCCATCCACTTCCCAAAGAAAGCTACTTTGACTCTTAGCCCTTTTAGTTTCCCGTTCTAAGCTTCTTTAAAGAACCGCACACAACAGAACCTACAAGTGGGCATTGTTCTACACTGTTCTCTGTAGAACATGTCTCTATCCAGGGTTCTTTAGTGAAGGCGGTGGTTCAGTACAGGTCAATGGTTTCCACATAGAACCCGAAAAATGGTTCCGCTGCTGTCCGAGAACCGTTTTTATATTTTTTGCAACGCCATCGAAGTACACGCACAAACCTTAAAGAACCTCGCTTTCCTTCTTAGGTAGTCCTGGTTCGTTTGATGGTTCCCCAAAGGAAAGGTTCTTTAGGGAACCAAACACGGTTCCTACAGAGAACCCTTCATTGCTTGATCTGAACCATTTTACAGAAACTCTTATAAACTGAAAGTACGTTCACGCAGAACAAAATAGGGTTCTAGTACTTTGAGTCGTTTCCCTTTTTTGGTTCTGTAGAGAACCATGTATAGAAGATGAATCATAATGAATCAAACCAGGCAAAGAATCATTTAAGGATTCAGATGGTTCTTGAAGAACCCACTGTTTGATCATAGTGCACTGTCAGTAATGTGTTTTACTGTGTGTGTGTGTGTGTGTGTTCAGGTGGTGTGTGTGAAGGAGATCTCCCCCAACCTGCAGAGCTGTGAGCTGGACCTGGACGGGTCCAGCGCCTTCCGTTGCAAAGCCGACGTCCTGCTGTCCCTGGACGCTCTGGAGTGCGCGGGAGCGTGAAAACGACACACACTCGCGCCACCCCACCCAACACCAATCACCCCCACCCACCCCAACCCAGGAGTGTTACTTCATAGAGGTCCAAGCACCGACCGTGCTGCACCCCGGTGGTCTTATCATTATCATTATTATTATTATTTCTGGCTTCCAGAGACGGACTGGAGACACTGAATGTTGGCCCATTTCACACAGTGTGGAGAATCCAGCTGCTTCTACAACCCAAAGTGTGTGTGTGTGTGTGTGTGTGTGTGTGTGTGTGAGTGTGTGTGTGTGTGTGAACATGAGACAAAACGAGTGTAGCGTCTCCCCGTGTACTAAATGTCCATGAACTGTTGAATCTCTGGCTGATCGTGGTTCTCTGTGTTTATTTCGTAACCGTGTTTTTGTTTGTTGTTTGTTGTTTTTTTATTATTTGGGGGTAAAAATAAAAATTCAAAAAGAAATAAAAGTGGAAAATGATGTGAATTGGTCCCGTTTGCAGCTTCGCTCCGATACAGGAAAGAATCTGGATCACCAAAATAAATCACAGCTTTGATCTTGCATAGTTACATCGTTTCATTTCAGAGAAAAAAAAAAACAATAATTAAAAGAAACAATAATAATAATAATAAAAAAAATAATAATACTGATTCACTTCTGTTCACACTTGTCTGATCTCATTAAAGAAAAATGAAGTGTTCCAGTTCAGTGGTGATGTGATTGATCATGAATTGCCCCAAATAAACAAACAAACAAATAAACAAACAACGATTCATCCACGACAAACCGAGGTCCTTAAATAATACAAATATTTACACATATTCAGAACAAATAAGGCACAATGAGGTGTGTGTGAGTGTGTGTGTGTGTGTGTGTGTGTGTGTGTATAAGTGTGTGTGTGCTTCAATTCTGAATTAAACACCCAAAAAGACAAAAACTGCCCCACAGAAGTGCAGCCAACTCAATAAACGCACATGATGATAAACACGTCCCAGCGTCCAGCTCCTCATTGTGTCCGGTGTGTGTGTGTGTGTGTGTGTGTGAGGGAGTGTAAACGTGTTCCAGTAAACGTCGGGGGCGGGGGGCCGGGCGTGGGGGTTGTTGATACTGAAGGGAATAAAAACACACACCTTCCTCAGTTAATCATTAACCCTGCTGTTCAAACACACACACACACACACACACACACACTGTAATGGCAAATATTGACCACAGGCAAACACGCTCCGGCACCCGCTGATGACCAGACTGAACGCCGGCTCTTCAAAACACACACACACCTGGACTCGTCACGATCTGTGTTCACACTGCTGATCTGAAGTGTTTCAGTTTGATATTAAACCATTTAGCTGCAGATAAACGCTTTAGTCCCAATAATCCAATAATCCCCAGAATTCAATTCTGATCAAATCTGTGATCAAATCAATATCCAGATTACCAACCAAATGCTATTACAACTTCATACTGGATATTAATGTTATTAGAGCTTCATACTGGATATTAATGATATTAGAACTTCATACTGGATATTAATGATATTAGAACTTCATACTGGATATTAATGCTATTAGAGCTTCATACTGAATATTAATGATATTAGAACTTCATACTGGATATTAATGATATTAGAACTTCATACTGGATATTAATGTTATTAGAGCTTCATACTAGATATTAATGTTATTAGAACTTCATACTGGATATTAATGTTATTAGAGATTCATACTGGATATTAATCTGAACAGAAATATGGGAGGATATTTTCAGATTCTCAGATCTTTCAGAAGAAGAGTCATTTATTTTTATCTGAAACTAAATGAGATTAATATTTTGAAAAGCTGAACAGTGAATCGTGTTTTTTAACAGTGCTGCATTTCAGTAAACCTGTTTATAATCTAAGGATTTTCATTTTTATGAGATCCATATTGACTGATTGACGTTTCTTGTCCAAAGCCAGCTGTTCATTAAAGCCAGCTGTTCATTAAAGCCAGCTGTTCATTAAAGCCAGCTGTTTGTACAGGCGTGTGAACCACCGCCCAGTGTGTCAGATCCTGTTCACTCAATACAGTTAGAACTGAATCTGAACAGAGTGTGTGAGGGCGTGAACGGTTCATGGTGGTGTCTCCGGGTTCTGGTCGGGCCCGGTCCGGTCCGTTGTGGAGCTCCACAGAGATGAAAGCTGCAGGAGTTTCTTCGCCCTCTGATGCCAGCGGTTCCTCATCATCCGCACCAAACCCAGCTCACAGTAAAGACACGGCCTCCAGGTTCTCCTTGATGATGGTGTCCATGACGACCTGGAAGACCACCTGGACGTTGGAGGTGTCAGTTGCCGTGGTGAAATGATGGTAGATGAGTTTGGTGGGCGTGGCGTTCTGAGACACGAAGGTGGAGGCGATAAAACGAGCCGCCGAGTCCACATCACAGTCGGCCCCTACAGAGAGAGAGAGAGAGAGAGAGAGACAGAGAGGGGGAGAGAGAGAGTCAGAGAGACAGAGAGAGAGAGAGAGAGAGAGAGAGAGAGAGAGAGTCAGAGAGACAGAGAGAGAGAGAGTCAGAGAGAGAGAGAGAGAGAGAGAGAGACAGAGAGAGAGAGAGACAGAGAGACAGAGAGAGAGAGAGTCAGAGAGACAGAGAGAGAGAGAGACAGAGAGAGAGAGAGAGAGAGAGAGTCAGAGAGAGAGAGAGGGGGTAAAGGTGAAGAAATGATAAACACTCAATCTGGCGAAATGCCAGCAAGCCAAAATAGCATTAGCATCCCATCTTCTTACTCTCTCACTCTCTCTCACACACACACACACACACACACACACACACACACACACACACACACACCTCTACGACACAAGTCACCTCATCTGTCACTCAACCCAGTATGGATGTGTGACCTCTGACCTTTACAGCTGGGCCAAACATAAGGAGGAAATAAACCTCTCGCTCGTCCGAGCTGTTTGTTTATTTGTTTATTTGTTTGTTTGTTTGTTTGTTTGTTTGCATTTCTTTGAGGTTGGTGGTCGTTCTGCTGAGCGATGAGACGGTAAATCAGCCCTGAAGCTGAAACCAACTCCTCAGTGTTTTAATAAGTACCCTAATGAGAGACTGTAGCTCCGCCTCCTCAGTGTATATCACAATACCTACATTTAGAGCGTTATTAATATTCACCCTAATGAGAGACTGTAGCTCCGCCTCCTCAGTGTATATCACAATACCTACATTTAGAGCGTTATTAATATTCACCCTAATGAGAGACTGTAGCTCCGCCTCCTCAGTGTATATCACAATACCTACATTTAGAGCGTTATTAATATTCACCCTAATGAGAGACTGTAGCTCCTCCTCCTCAGTGTATATCACAATACCTACATTTAGAGTTATTAATATTCACCCTAATGAGAGACTGTAGCTCCTCCTCCTCAGTGTATATCACAATACCTACATTTAGAGTTATTAATATTCACCCTAATGAGAGACTGTAGCTCCTCCTCCTCAGTGTATATCACAATACCTACATTTAGAGCGTTATTAATATTCACCCTAATGAGAGACTGTAGCTCCTCCTCCTCAGTGTATATCACAATACCTACATTTAGAGCTTTATTAATATTCACCCTAATGAGAGACTGTAGCTCCGTTCTATCTGATATCTGTATCCACCAGAATTCTTGGTCTGGACCTGGACTGGACCTCCACCGTTCCTATATCTTCCTATAGGCTGTGTCCGAAACCACACCCTATTCACTACATAGTGCACTACTGAGGTGAGCTCGCAGACACTGAGACGACTACCCTCGGTTCTGGAGGTCTGTCCTCTATAACCGGGCCCTATACAGTGACCCGGATCTTCAGACGCAGGGGGCAGTGGACAGGGCACGGTTTGGGACGCAGCTAGTGTCGCCCCCTGCTGTCAGGGGGTCCTCCCTGCACTGACCTCTGAAGAGGGGCAGGTAGTATCGGAGGTGTCGGCCGGAGTGGAGGATCTTCTCCTGGAACAGGTCGATCTTGTTCATGAACAAAATCTGCAGAAAGAGAAAGAAAGGAAGTCAGTGTTAGCAACAACAACTGCATAGCAACCCCGTAGCAACCACCCGGGACACCGCTGCAGCCACGCAGACCAGCACAGAGCGGCTGATGAATCCTGACCTTAAAGGGTCACCATGAACGAGTTCGGGGAGTCAGCGGCGGCAACGAGCCGCGTGTGTGTGTGTGTGTGTGTGTGTGTGTGTGTGTGTGTGTTCACCCACAACTTGTAATAGGAGGAATAACTAAACTGAGAGAGAAAAGGAGAGAGAGAGAGACAGAGAGAGTGAAAGAGAGAGAGAGAGAGAGAAAGAGAGAGAGGCTGACAGAGAGTGAGAGAGAGAGAGAGAGAGGAGGAGAGTGAGAGAGAGAGAGAGAGGAGGAGAGTGAGAGAGAGAGAGAGAGAGAGAGAGAGTGAGAGAGAGAAAGTGAGAGAGAGAAAGAGAGAAAGAGTGAGAGAGAGAAAGTGAGAGAGAGAAAGAGAGAAAGAGTGAGAGAGAGAGAGACAGAGAGAGAGGAGAGTAAGAGAGAGAGTGAGAGAGAGAGAGAGAGAGGAGGAGAGTGAGAGAGAGACAGAGAGAGAGGAGAGTAAGAGAGAGAGAGAGAGAGAAAGAGAGAGAGGCTGACAGAGAGTGAGAGAGAGAGAGAGAGAGGAGGAGAGTGAGAGAGAGACAGAGAGAGAGGAGAGTAAGAGAGAGAGTGAGGGAGAGAGAGAAAGAGATAGAGAGAGAAAGAGAGAGAGGCTGACAGAGAGAGAGAAAGAAAGAGAGAGAGGGGAGCGGGGAGAGAGAGAGAGAGAGAGGGAGAGAGAGAGAGGCACACAGCAGACACGCCCTAATGATATAATGAGTGTGAGGGCAGTAATGGTCAGCGGTAATTCAGCGCTGTGTTTCCGAGGCGAGGCGAGGCAGCGCTGTGTGTTTAATGAGGCCGGGTAAACGAGCTTGTTACCCACGGCAGGGCTTCCTCAGAACAGCCGTACTAAGTGGGCAGACGCGCGAGAGGGACCACCGTCACCCACGACTGACGCCCAGAATACACCTGCCGGCTCAATTAGCCAATGATAGAGGCTATTAGAACAAAGGCCGAGGCTACGAGGGCAAGCCCATTAATTCTGACGGCTGGTCAAAGCGCCGCGGCCGGGTCCGACCGCACGCGACTGCAGGTTTGTCCATTATCGTCTTAATGCGACACGGAACAACTCTAGAACCTATAAGTATAACAGAACCTTTAACCAGGCAAAGAGTCATTAAAGCACTCAGACGGTTCTTTGAGATCTCTATATCTCTCACTGTATTTGCTAAAGAACCATCGAAGAACCCCATCCCCTTTTTTAGGAGTGTCTTTACAAAGGAACCCTTGAGGAACCCCCTTTCAACCATCTGAAGAACCGTATAATGCAGCAAACAAACTACTGAAGCATTCAATGGTTCTGTGATATGTCATGGTTCTGCACAGAACCACCGCCCTTTACTACAGGGCCTTCAGAAATGTATAGAGGTTCTATTAAGGAACCATCAGTGTTCCTTGTATTAGTAGAACCATTTTAGCAAAGAGTCATTAAAGCATTCAGACGGTTCTTTGAGATCTGTATAGAACCATTGTATTTGCTAAAGAACCATTGGAGAACCCCACCCCCTTGTTTAGGAGTGTATATCAGCCTTTTTTACAATGATGTGAAGCATTCAAATGGTTCTATTTAGAACCACTGTCTTTACAAAGGAACCCTTGAGGAACCCCTTTACAATGACATGGTTTTCCTCGCATTTGGAGAACCGTATAACCCAGCAAACAAGAACTACTGATGCATTCAATGGTTCTGGGATGAATAAGGATGTCATGGTTCTGCACAGAACCACCACCCTTTACTACAGGGCCTTCAGAAATGTCTAGAAGTGTATAGAAGTTCTACTAAAGAACCACCTGCAAGAAGTGGTCCTTGTATTAGAAGAACCATTTAAGCGAAGAGTTATTGAAGAATGCAGGCGGTTCCGTGTGTTCTACAGTTCTACGCTCTCCATCTCTTACCATAGAGGTGCTCCTGAAGAAGACGTTGTTGCAGATGGAGGAAAACAGCTTCAGGCTCTCCTGCAGTCGGTTCTGAAGAGGCAAACACAAAGAGAACCACCGATTACACTGCGGCGCTTGCAAGAACCTCCAACTCCAACTATCTAGGTCTACCTATCTAGGTCTACAGATTTCCTGACCATCATTTGGGTGGTGGATCTTCCTCGGCACAGGGAGGGGCATGATGGTGGGTCCACCACCCCAAGAATGTCCAGCCAAAAGCCCCAAGAGAGGTTCTTCGCTGGCATCGCCGTGGACAGTGTGAAGGGGGTTGTGTAGAAGGTTCCACTCACCATGGAAGGGTCCTCCACCAGCGTCATGTCGTAGCCGCTGAGAGCGACAACGAACAGCACGGCTCGGACGTCCTCAAAACAGCTGATCCACTTCCTCCTCTCGGTTCTCTGACCTCCAACATCATACAGCCTGTAGAGAGAGAGAGAGGGAGGGAGTTCCCACCTGTTAGCTAGAACCTCCCCTATCACATTCCACTGTCAGCACTGGGAGGGTGAAAGCTACACTGTGTGGACATAAGTATTGGGACACCCTGTTTCCTCTTAGGTCAGGGGTGTTCCTGCTTTTGTTGGAGTAACTGAAGACGACTTTGGAGGAGCATTGCTGTGAGGATTTGATTGCATTCAGTGCACCCTCACCACCAGCTTGTCGGCACTTCCGGCCTCCGCTGGCTGCGGCGTCATCGAGGCACTGAGCCCGGGATCTCCCTGCATTAGCCGTCTAGTAGTTAGCATCCGTTTCAGGACGAAAAACTTTCCGAAGTAATTTTTAAACCTCGCTAATCTCGAAATTTTTCCGAATTTTTGCCGATACCCGTCCGATCCCGCTTACCCAGATCAGACGGGTGCTATTTAGACCTCAGCGACGTTGGCTAGCAAAACACACTGCGTTCAATGCCCACGTGCGGAAACGTCCAGCTAACTCAAGGCACAGCGCTACAAACCTTCGTAACGTGACGTCGGATCAGGATCGGAACAGCACCTACCTCCCAAACCGAGACTGAGAGACGAGCCGTCATCAGACACCAGCACAACGTAAAAAAAAGAAGAAGGAAAAAAAGGCACACGGGCACGCAAATCTAATTACGATGCGTTAACGCGTCAGCCCGAAACCCTGCGCTGGCTTTTAGAGCTCATCGCTAACGCGAATTAGCATATTTGCACACGGTTAGCGAGTGGGTGACGCTTTCTGGCGCTTCGCACCTGCAGCTGAGATGCAATTCAGACACCGGGAGGGAGAACGAACGGAAAAGCCGGTGAGACGGAGACGGAGAGAGGCCAGCGAAAAAAAAAAAGAATAAATTACGCACTAAATTGACAAAAGTAATGGGACGCCTGCTTGATTTTTGTTTCCCGCTCTTTTTGGGAGGATTTATAGCAAATCAAGGACAAGGGGGACGGTACGGGGACCGCTCAGTCCGCTCAGTCAGCCCAGGTGGGACAAAACTTATTGAACACTTCAGTTGCGTTTAAGGTGGCCGAGCTTTTTTAGATTTAGAGTTTACGTTCGAAATCTGAAATCAGAATGTCGGCGCATGAAAGTGAAAAACACTCGGAAAAACACCCGGTGCCAATCCGGGCCCAGAGATAAAGAGCGGAAAGAGGGAGGAGGAACTTATCACCCCCACCCACCCCCACCCTCCAGAACACCCCCCCCCCCCCCCAACCCACTCCTCTCAATTTACCCACACAATATCACAGCCTTCAAAAGCGAGAGGCAAACATGTCAGCGTGGAAAAGGTCAATCTCTACATAAAGTGTGTTTTCTTGCCGGCACTTTCCGAACCCTCCCACCCTACCCCACCCCACCACCACATTCTCACCCCCCCCCCCCCCCGATCTCGCGCCATCTCCCTTGCCCCATCTCGCTTTCTCAATAATGCTGTTTTTCATTTCCAAACCTCCGCCTCATCTTCCTTCTGTATTTGTTTGAAGGATTCCGCCACACGCTCGCAATGAGGAAACACAACCGATCGAGTCTTTCAATCTCTCAGCGCACACACACACACACACACACACTCTCGCGCAGAACTGTCGCACAGGGAGGCCTAGAGGAAAGCTTCAGTCTGTCTCATCTAATGAAGCAATAATCTGTATTTGCCTTTGGTTAAACGTGCGGCGTTGCGAATGCGCAGAAGAGTAATTGCTTTCGGACGCGGCGGCGCTAATGAAGGCGGTGACTCATTTAAGGCAGCCGAGTCATGCCACACTGAGGATTTACGCCGTTCATTTACAACACAGCGCACACGCGTACGCGCTCCTCCAAGAGCTTTCCAACACTGTCGCACTCTGGACAAAAGTATTGGGACACCTGCTCCTTCATTTCCATGTTTCTTCTGAAAGCAGAAGGGTGGAGGAGCTGCGGCTATTGTGCAGGGAGGATGAGGCTTTCTACTAGATTAGACCCCTACCTTTTGCATCTTCTCACTGGCCACTTTATTGGAAACCCCTACCTTTTGCATCTTCTCACTGGCCACTTTATTGGAAACCCCTACCTTTTGCATCTTCTCACTGGCCACTTTATTGGAAACCCCTACCTTTTGCATCTTCTTACTGGCCACTTTATTGGAAACTCCTACCTTTTGCATGTTCTCACTGGCCACTTTATTGGAAACCCCTACCTTGTGCATCAACTCTCTGGCCAATTTAGTGGAAACCCCTACCTTTTGCATCTTCTCAATGGCCACTTTATTGGAAACCCTTACCTTTCACTTCTTCTCACTGGCCAATTTAATGGAAACCCCTACCTTTTGCATCTTCTCACTGGCCACTTTATCGGAAACCCCTACCTTTTGCATCTTCTCACTGGCCACTTTATTGGAAACCCCTACCTTTTGCTTCTTCTTACTGGCCACTTTATTGGAAACCCCTACCTTTTGCTTTTTCTCACTGGCCAGTTTAATGGAAACCCCTACCTTGTGCTTCTACTCACTGGCCACTTTGCCACAATTGCTGTGAGGATTTGATTGCATATGATTGCAGCTGTGTGGCTTCTAGTCGTTGGTTCTTTGGCCCCAATCCGAACCCGAATAAGCAAGCCCACTATTAGAGGTGTGTACTGATTCTTCCCGCCGTCTCCCATCATTCCCCCGACCGTAATCAGAGTGTGGTAATTATGGGATGCTTTGATGAGGCCAAACAAAACCTCTCGTCATCAAAGATGCAAAAATAAATAAATAAATAAATAAATAAATAAATAAATAAATAATAATATCGCCCCAGGTTGAAAGTCAATGGCAGGCCACGATGAGTGATGTCAGTCTTCTACTGTGGGGCAACACACACACACACACACACAGGGACATGTTCTACACTATTAATTACCCCCACCACACATCCAATCCACCCACCCACCCAGTGAGCCTGGCTGGTTCCGCCCCGTTTCCATAAGTAGCTGCAGGTGTTGGAAGGTGCCATCAGGAGTGTATCATTACCGCGGCAACGCTCAAGGTCAAAAGGTCAGTGTTTTTTTCATTCTACACTTTTGTTGTTGTTGTTGTTGACGTCGCAGCCTGATAGCCAATCAGCACGTCCATTCTAGCGACTGTAACCCTGGCGGTAAAGAACTCGGTGTGTACGCAGGTAGTTATTAGGCCTTTATGCAGCAGCACAGGAATGAGGGACGGACGGGAAGGTTCTTCTGAAGGTGAACTCGTCAGCTCTAAGCTCGTTACTCGGGTGTTGACGCCGGACTGATCTCTGTGGAAGGAGGAAGCTCAGCGTCTCTCGGCTCGGGTTTACGTTATTGGATCATATTTTCAAGCCCCGTCTCCGAGGAGCAGCGCTGAGGAGGCTGGAGATCCCAATCTGAACAGCTTTACCACCATCGACGGACCGCCATGATCAACAGGAGGGAAGGGATGAGAGAGAAAAGGAAAACCAGGCTAAAACCGAAAAAAAAATCTATAAAGAAAAAAGTGGGGGAAAAAATTAATGGAAAAACATGAAGAAAAAGAAAAATATAAATAAAGAGAAACAATTATGAGAACAATAAAGAAAGAACATTAAAAAAAGAATAAAAAGAATAAAGAAAAGAAAAAAACAAAGATATATAAAAGTAAAAAGAAAAAATGAAGAGAAAAAAGAAAAAGGAAAGAACATGAATAAAAATAAAATAATAATATTTAAAAAAGAAAATTATTAGAAATCTGAAAAAAATATAAATATAAACAATAAAGAAAAAGAAAACAAATAAAAAAGGTAAAGAATGAAAGAAAGACGAGAAAAAATGAGAAAAAAGAAAAGGGAAAGAACATGGATAAAAAAATAAAAAATAATAATTAAAAAAGTTATTAAAAATCAGAAAAAAGAAAGTATAAATATAAACAAAGAAAAAAGAAAAAGAAAAAAGGTAAAGAATGAAAGAAAGAATAGAAAAAAATAAAATAAAAAATAGATAAATTAAAATATATTAAAATAGATACATAAAGATAACGAGAAAAAATGAAGAGAAAAAAGAAAAGAGAAAGAACACGAATAAATATAAAAAATAATACATAAATAAATAAAAAGAAAATGTGAGGAATAAAAAAAAGGCAAAAGAAAAAGAATAAATATGAAAAAGAGAAAGAGAAAAAGATGGTGGTGACATCATGGAGTGCTTTCGTTAAGTATTCAGCAGGTAACAGAGTGCAAACCGGTGATAAGAGCGCGAGAGTGCGAGAGCGCGAGAGAGTGAGTAAACTGAAGGCTTTGATATGTCACTGTCTGGAAAAATCATCTCCTGAGTGGAACAACAACAACAACAACAACAACACAACATCTGACCCGGCCTCTGACACGAGTGCCAGCTGGGCCGCGGAGGCGCGAGAGCAGCGATGTGCATTCTGGGCCGATTTTGATTTGAGGGTGAGCACTTCACCGCCAGGTCCCTCTGATCTCGCGTCACCGCGGCGATTCACACAGTGAAGATACGCTACATGTCCAAATGTTTGTGGACACTCCTTCAAATGAATGCAACCTCTCAGGAGCCTGTTCCAGGAAGAATGGGCTGGAGACGCTAAGCCCCTCCCTCTTTTTCAAAGGAAGACGATCATCAAACTAAGGCTGCAGTCTAATGACTAGAAGACTTGATTATCTTTGACCTCTGTGGCACCATCTGCGGTCCTGTGACGTATCGCTCGGACTGATTCGATTAGACTCGTTATCCAATCAGGCTAATAAAGCTCCGCCCACAGTTCCATTCGCAATCAATACATGTAGAATAACTGAGATATTCGACCTCCTCAAAAGCCTTTAGATCCATCTGGAAAACAAACGGCACAAGTCTTGAACGACTGACCTTCAGAAGACCCCCTGAGAATGCAAGCACCGAGGGTACCACTCACCTCACACCTAGCGTAGCCTTAGCATAGCCAAGTCACCTACTGTGTGTCCCTGGAGCTAGCTAACACAACACCTGCTGCCCCACCGGGCTTGCCCAAAAGACTGTGGCCTAAAAGCCTGGAGAAGTGGGCGTTGGCACCGGGAGGTCGCATGTTCAATCCCCTGGACCGGCAGGAAGAGGAGGTTGGGGAGAGAGTGCTGGAACAACGCTTTTGGTCCCTGAATATTTACAGCTTGCAGAGGTCAAATCGGTACCCAGCGGCCTAAAGATCGGCCACTACGGCCAGGCTGGTCGCGAGCGTGAACCCCCCGACCTGAGGCATGCCGCTTCGCCATCAGCGTCCAGAGCTTGAGGGAGCACGATTGGCCGTGCTCTCTCCGGGTGGGTATATGGCGCTCTCTCTCTCCCCTCGTCACCCACTGGGGAGCAGGGGACCAGGGTCGTCTAGGGTCCGTACCCTCCTAGCCAACATCGGGAGCGGTGCTAGTGCCAATAACCTGGAGCAAATTCTCCAGGAAGAACCGGAGGACGACTGCCAGAACAGAAGACTCCAGGATGGCGGGATTGGCTGGCCGGAAAAAGGGACGCTTAGTGGACGAGACGGAAGGAGATGGAGGGGGAGGGCCTGAAGGCCTGAAGACCCTTTCCGAGGCACTGCATGCGAGCTAGAGTAGAGACTGGATTTCATCGAGGCTTCATCGCTGAGCACTTGAGTGCAGCATAAATAAATATGTATGCGTGGCAGGCATCCCTTAGGAGCCTCCGTATATCCACCTATTCCGACGCCACCGGAGAGGCGTTTAAGATGTTTGCTTCTTTACGGATCTGAATAAGCTCCTGAGCTTCTGATGCAGTCGGCGGCGTCACTGCGCCTCAGAGACGCTTGTGACGTCCGTGAGGTTTATTTCTCGCCGGCTGCCGTCGCTCGCAAAGTCATAAAGGTGACTTTTGGAAAGACTGAATCCGGGAAACGGGAGAGGGTTTCTTCAAGCGCCTGCAAATCCGAGCTCAAGGGAGGGCGAAAGGCGGCGAGAGCAGGCGCGAGAGTGAGAGCGAGAGTGAGAGCGAGAGGATAATATCAACCAACTTAATACCCACCAGAATCCTGAACGTTCGCTCGGCATCTTCTCCAGCCATATTTCAAACCCGCATCTCATTTCGCTTCAGACCGGGCTTTATGAAAAACTGTCACAACGCGCGAAAGCTAATTACTTTCATCCTCATGCAAACGAAGGCAATATAGATGCTGGTGGAGTTGCTCCGGAGGGAATGGAGGACGACAGCCAGAAGACTCCAGGGTGGCGGGATGGGCTGGGATAAGGGGACGCTAAGTGGACGAGACGGAGGAATGCTTCACCGAATCGGTTGAAGGAGATGGAGCGATGGTGGGGAGTTGGGGGAGGGGGGGGTACACCAAAACCCCCATAACCCTTCAGCTGTCTGAAATGAGGTGTAGCTGTAAATGTCCCCATTAACATTCAAATGGAGGGAAAAGCCGCTAAGCAGAAAATCACCCACAATTCTCTCGACACACTCCGATCGTTTTAGCGGGCGTCTCGCCATGGCGGGAGAGGATGTGCGCCTGAACTGAGTGTTCATAGAGCGTACAGGAACACTGCCTTCTGCTGCTGCTGGCCACTTTATTAGAAACGCCCGACCCTGTGCTTCCACTCACTGGCCACTTTATTAGAAACGCCCGACCCTGTGCTTCCACTCACTGGCCACTTTATTAGAAACGCCCTACCTTGTGCTTCCACTCGCTGGCCACTTTATTGGAAACGCCCCACCTTGTGCTTCCACTCACTGGCCACTTTATTAGAAACCCGGCCTAGTAGATCCACTCACTGGCCACTTTATTAGAAACACCCACTACCTTGTGCTTCCACTCACTGGCCACTTTATTGGAAACACCAGCTACCTTGTGCTTCCACTCGCTGGCCACTTTATTAGAAACCCCTACCTTGTGCTTCCACTCACTGGCCACTTTATTAGAAACCCGGCCTAGTAGATCCACTCACTGGCCACTTTATTAGAAACGCCCTACCCTGTGCTTCCACTCACTGGCCACTTTATTAGAAACGCCCTACCTTGTGCTTTCACTCGCTGGCCACTTTATTAGAAACACCTACCTTGTGTTTCCTCACTGGCCACTTTATTAGAAACCCCTATATTGAAGATTCAATAACTGGCCACTTTATTAGAAACCCCTATATTGAAGATTCAATAACTGGCCACTTTATTAGAAACCTTGTACATTCAAAATGCTGTGTTAATAAATGAATAAATTACAGGTCATTAATCACACAATTAACAATAAGACCCCCTAATCAGAGTTCCGCTGTACAGTAAGGCGCCATGTTCGAACCCTCAGCTGAAGACTGTACTTGGTGGTGGTTGGAACTCCATCACACAGTTCAGACCTTCAGGAAATGACCTGAAACCGGAGATAAGCACCAGAATCCAGCCCAATCAGCGGCTCCCAGACCACAGCTCTGTCAGGCTGAGCCAGCCTCACGCAGTTAAGCCGCTGATGTATTGAATAATCATCCAGGGCGCTGAATATATTGAAGGCGAAAGCTGTCACGGCCGTCGCGCCCGCATCGATACGAGGGACGGCGTTTAGAGTTGATGCCTTCAGAAACTAAAGCCAATACAGACCTGTCTGAAACAGTCTCCCTTAAAAACGGAGAGGAGGGTTTACCCCTTAGAGGTCCAGAGTGGCTCTATGAAACGGGGGTCATTTGCGTCCGCACGCGTTTTTAAAATATTACAGTTAATTTAAGTGTTTTTGTCAACATGATACATGAGAAAATACCATTTCTTAAAGAGTAACATACTAATTTTAACCAGTTTTCACTAATATAAGACCTTTTCCACATCTCAAATATGGTCATAACGTGATCATATTTTAGAAATTTGATTAAATAAAAAAGGACACTATTACTTAAATGTAATGATATTTGACTATGTTACCACCCCGTCACGCTACCCTTTTCAGTCTATAAATAATGCACCGTCGCTTTAAATGACATTATTTGTTGCTTTTTCATGTTAGACAAGGTCAGTCAAGCTGAACCCAACCACCCCGTCACACAAAACTACACTTTAATGCAAAACAAAAATTATTTTTTAATTGATTGGAGTGTGTACAGGGTCAAGCCATTTAAGGATGAAATTTACCACCCCGTCACGCTGTTTTGTTGTGAATGTGGCTCCCACGTTTAAGAATTTTTTTAAGGATGATCATGTCTCTCTTTATATTTTTTGTAATAAAAATAGTTTGCTCTTGATAAACATTCGGAAAATTGCCAAGTGGAAACAGCCCCCGTTTTGTAGAATGACCATTACTGACCGTGTTTTCCCTGAACATAATTGTGTTTATTTTAGGTTATTTTATTTGACAATTCCATCTAAGATTCTATCCTGTTGTTTCACGTGAGCCGACAGAAGCGTTTCACTGCTATCTGTATCTGTGTATAACTGTACTGTGTATAACTGTACTGTGTATAGCTGGACTGTGTATAGCTGGACTGTGTATAGCTGTCTCTGTGTATAACTGTATTGTGTATATCTTTACTTTGTATAGCTGTACTGTGTATAACTGTACTGTGTACATCTTTATCTGTGTATAACTGTACTGTGTATAGCTGGACTGTGTACAATTGTACTGTGTATAACTGTACTGTGTATAGCTGTATCTGTATGTGACAAATATAATGTTGAACTTTGAACTTTACCGTGTTTCTGCTATTATTAATATTAAATGACAGCACCGGGTTTTAGGAGTGCAGAAAAAACAGCTATAAATTGAATCTATAACACAAAGCTTTTTACCTGAAGACCAGGTGTTTGACCTTAAACTGGGTTTCGATGACCCCTGTGGTCCTTATTCTGACCCTCAGCACGTCCATCTCTGTGGGCACGTAGTCCGCAGCCACGATCCGAGCCATGTTCTCGAAGAAACTGCAAAACAGAAAGAGAAGATAAACATTAAAACTTTAGACGGAACCCAAAAATATATAAAGTCAGTGGTCAGTGAGAGCATCTACCTGTAATTAACTCTATATAACATAAAGTCAGTGGTCAGTGAGAGTGTCTACCTGTAATTAACTCTATATAACATTAGAATAAACCCAAATAAACATAAAGTCAGTGGTCAGTGAGAGCGTCTACCTGTAATTAACTCTATATAACATTAGAATAAACCCAAATAAACATAAAGTCAGTGGTCAGTGAGAGTGTCTACCTGTAATAAACTCTATATAACATTAGAATAAACCCAAATAAACATAAAGTCAGTGGTCAGTGAGAGTGTCTACCTGTAATAAACTCTATATAACATTAGAATAAACCCAAATAAACATAAAGTCAGTGATCAGTGAGAGTGTCTACCTGTAATTAACTTTATATAACATTAGAATAAACCCAAATAAACATAAAGTCAGTGGTCAGTGAGCATGTCTACCTGTAATTAACTCTATATAACATTAGAATAAACCCAAATAAACATAAAGTCAGTGGTCAGTGAGAGTGTCTACCTGTAATGAACTCTATATAACATTAGAATAAACCCAAATAAACATAAAGTCAGCGGTCAGTGAGAGTGTCTACCTGTAATTAACTCTATATAACATTAGAATAAACCCAAATCAATATAAAGTCAGTAGTCATCTGATTTACTTTAATAAACTAGGTGTTGGATGGGAACTGGGAATTCTGGCATTCCTCCAGGACAGCACTGGGAACGGTGAAGGGAACACAACGACAACACTTAACAATTTCACGCTCGATTCAGTTTCTTATATAAATGAACTTTTCCATAAAAACGAAGGTTCGTTCTGGTGTGTGTTTTCGGTGACGTAGTTGTGTTAAGAGGTGTGGTTGTGATAACGCTGCCCCAGAGGGGGCGCTAATCATATGCTAATTGCAAGAGCGAATATTTATACCACAGGATACGTCCCGGCTTACGTAGGATTTGCATATGCGTAATGAGTATTATTTCAAAGCAGGATTATCCCCTTCATTCCTGAGGGTCTGTTTGGTGATCCACACACACACACACACACACACACACACACACACACACACACACACACAGCTGCAGTTTAGCTAGAAAAACATCCCTACGAATGAGTGTGTTCGCTGGTGTGTGTTCTGACACTGCATGATAATAAATGGGATCTTCGTTATATATATCAAAACTCAAGCAGGGGAAAAGGTGACCCGTGGACTGTGGCCAGGTCTAAAGGCGTTGTTCCTGTAAGAGAACATGAAAATTCTGGTGCATTCTGGGACTAAAATATAGAGTTTAACAAAGGTCTGCCCACCATTTGCGCTTTATTAGGTCTATAGCAGTGTACAGTGCTTGGGCCCCGGCGATTGCCACCTGAGACCTAATATAAAGGTCTATAAAGGTATATAAAGGTATATATAAAATATATATGCTCAACTCACATAGAAATCAATGAGCTCTACATCAGTTTTAACAGAAAAGTAAAGGTTAGCTCTGATGGCAGCAACCCCCCCCCCCCCTCCACCAAGCCCCACCCACCCAAACTGTACACAATTCATATGATCGCCCATATTCAATTACATTCATAACAACAATTGTCAATAAATTTCAATAAATTTGCAGGTATGAAGAATACATCTCAAGATGCTATACGTACATACAGCTCTGGAAAAAAATGAAGAGACCACTTAATTTTTTTCTTAAATTGGCAGTCAAGGTTATTTCCCCATAGTGATTTCTGAAGTTTTAAATATTAGTGTAGTTTAAATTTAAAATTTTGCATTATTTATTTGGAATTTAGGGAAAATTATGTCCAATGCAATGCAATGTTCATTTCTCTAAACACATTGCTTATAAATAATCCAGGGAAACTGATAATGTAGGGTGATCTCTTATTTTTATTATATATATATCATTTATATATAATTTAATTTTAAACATAAATTAAACATAAAACTAAATATATATAACTAAAGTATGTTATTTTATATTTAGTTCTCCTACATGTTTTTTAATCTAATATCTTATATCTAAATAATTAAATAACTTATAACAATAACAAATTGATATCTGGGCAATATATAATGGAAATTCCTTGTTTTCCTAAAATATCTGTCTGAAAACTAAAACCTAAGTTCCTTTTATTTGGCATTTTATTAATGCTCACAAACAAACATACTAAACATTAAAAATCAAATCAAAGTCATAAAGAAAATGCACTACTGTTTTTATTACTATCATTTGCTTTACATAAAACAAAACTTAGCTCACAAATAAAACTTCTAAAAACATTCACTATATAGAAACTGTAAATATAACACATATAAATCAAAATTGTCAGAACAAAATACACAATTTTCAAAATGTTAACTTTACAGGTAAAGGAAGCAGTTTTAAAAGTTTTTTTTTAATTATTTGTCTCTTGTGATGAATTTTTAGAACATTGTAATGGAAAGCTTGTTTTCAAATTTTATTTAAAAAAAATAATTAATTTTATTTTAATTAAATCTCTTAAAACTCTTTACCTGTGATATACAACATAAAATCCTTAACTTAGAAAGTGTTTTTTGTGTAAACAGATTGATTTTAAGAAACTTTAGTTAACGAGAATTTCTAAATATTATTTAACATTTAAATTGAGGACCTTAAAATCAGTATCAGGTTGGATTTGATCTGGATTTCTGCATTTTTATAAATGTTACTGTCTCCATTGACAGATATGTAGATGAACAAATATCTGCATCACTTGATGATGTAATGTTTTTCTAACTGTTTAAGTGAAATTAATTAATTTCGTAAAAAATGTCTAAACAAATTTAAAATCAAATAATTAAAAATAAAAACTATAAAACTATACTAACACTTTACTGAAGGACAGTGTTTAAGAGGTCCACAATCAGTCAGGTCCTACACTACAATGAACACCTTCTCTAAGCGACCGCCAAGAGGCATTTATCGCCCGACCAGACGAACAAACAAACAAACAAACAAACAAATAAACGAATAAGCTTTAATGCTTTAATTTTCAGTGTATTCTGAATGGACCGGTTTTCAGGGGCTCCTACGCGCCAGTCCCCACACTTCTAATTCAGTATTACCAACACACACACACACACACACACACACACACACACACATACACACACACATCTGCCTCCAAGTGCCAAAGCAATTCCTTGACATTCCAGCAGCAGTCAAGTCAGATAAGCCCCCCTCCCCGGGCAGAGGCTCAGGCCACGGGGCAGGAAGTCAGCACTACTGCCCCCCCCTTTCTCGCCCAACAGTGCAGCTTCTAGACGCCCCCCAAAGATTTGATGTGTGTGTACTGGAGTGTAAGACATGCATTTAAATGTGTGTGTGTGTGTGTGTGTGTGTAAAAAAGACGCAGCTGTCCACAGAGACTCTCCTGGCCTTAAGATCTCAGCAGCTCTCAGCAGGAAGTGACCGCCAGGGACCTGTTTTGATGCGCCGGCCCATGCTGACCCTCCTCCAACTGACCGATATCATCACCACCACTCTCCTCTCTCAGCTTGCTAAATCACACACACACACACACACACACACACACACACACACACATACAGACACATACAGACACATACAGACACACACATACAGACACACACACATACAGACAGGACGAGCAGAAAGTCTAAATAGTGAATTCAGGGTCCTTGAAGGTGGTACAGCCAGGGGTATAAAGCCCCCTCTAGAGGGGTATGACAAAGCCCCCCCTCCAACATCAGTACCTGACCTAACTGACACTCTTCCCCTTGTGTGGCTGAGTAAAATCAAATCCCCCAACATCTAGTGTAAAGCCTTCCCAGAAGAGCAGAGGCTAATCTAGTAGAAGGTCTTCTTCTCTGGACAGTAGAGACAGTTACTCCAACAGAAGCAGGATCAAGTGTTTTTTTAATAGCCTTGACTTCAGGAGAAAACCGGAATGAGCAGGTGTCCCAATACTTTTGTCAATTTATAAATCCAAAAAAAGGGTAATATCGGTGATTAGGAAGGTGTTATTTAGGTGTCGTGTAGTCTTATGAAGACTGTCCTTCAGTAAAATCAGGACAATACTGCAGCCCGGACGTCCTACCACCGAGTAATGGCGAGGACGTCGGCACTGAATGAAACGCAGATGTGGTAGAGCGTCGCGTCCAGCGTCCCCTCGCCACTCTGCTCTTCTGGAGATCGATAAACACATCAGCTTATATCAGCTTCGGACATCTGATCTTAGATTAGACTGTTCCGATCTGAGCGTCAGACTGACGGTACAGACCAGCAGCACCAGGTCAGACTGACCTCAGTTTGGAAGTGGATCTGTGGGCGTCGCGCTCCCGCCTCCCCGAGCAGCTCGCTGCCGGACCGCCAGTGTGCTCGGCCGCCTCCTACATCTCCCCCCAGGCTGAAAGTGCCACAAGTCTAAAGACTAAACGAGTCTAATCGTCCTTATTACGTATGAAATAATGCGCATCTCGTTAAGAGAGTGTGTGTGTGTGTGTGTGTGTCCTCGTTAAGGTGTCTGAACACAATCACAGGAGCGGTGCTGGTAGGCGGGGTCCAAGTATCAGTGTTTGGTAGAAGGTCAGAGCGGGGGCACAGATAGACAGAGAGAGAGAGAGAGAGAGAGAGAGAGAGAGAGAGAGAGAGAGAGAGAGAGAGAGAGAGTGAGTGAGTGAGTGAGTGAGTGTGTGTGTGTGTGTGTGTGTGTGTGTGTGTGTGTGTGTGTGTGTGTGCTCAGTACTTTGCTGTAAGAGTGGAGTAAATCCATCAAATAAGCTCCTCCAGGCTTACACACACACACACACACAACTGAGCAGCACTAATTGCCATTTAAGACACAAACAGTCATACACCCCTACGCCGTCTCACACACACACACACACACACACACACACACACACACCTCTGACTCGGATCCTCATTTGCTGTGACACACTCCGCACTGCTGCAGCGCAGGAGGCACGAGCTGCCTAGTTTAAATAATTACCCTCCTGCTGTTTTATCTCTCTCTCACACACACACTGTCACACACACACTGTCACACACACTGTCACACACACTGTCACACACACTGTCACACACACTGTCACACACACACACTGTCACACACACACACACACACAGACTTGTGCGCTAGGCTTCTTTAAGCAGCGATTAGTGAGCTGATAGAGCCACACACAGCTCCGTGTCTCCGTCAGTCCTGCAGGGTCCCAAACCTACGGCCCCCCGCCCAGAACCGGCCCACTCAGGCCCACGTCCTTAACGCTGACCCTCAAACTCAAACAGACAGTCAAACTCAGCAGCAGAACCAACCAGAATCTCCATTTGAGTTGTGGGCGGGACAACAGACCATCAATTTTAGCAGCAGAACCAATCAGAATCTCCATTACAGAAGGGGGCGGGACAACAGACCATCAATTTTAGCAGCAGAACCAATCAGAATCTCCATTACAGAAGGGGGCGGGACAATAGACCATCAATTTTAGCAGCAGAACCAATCAGAACCTTGATTACAGAAGGGGGCGGGACAACAGACCATCAATTTTAGCAGCAGAACCAATCAGAATCTTGATTACAGAAGGGGGCGGGACAACAATCAGTCAAACTCCAGAAATCCAGGGTTAAATAAGACAGTTATTAATTATTAATAAGATATATACACATATATTAAATTATACATTTATACATTTATATATATGTACACATGCACTGTAGGCCCTGCCCCGCTCTGTCCTGCACGGTTAAACAGCCGTGAAATGTCCCCCTGGGCCTGATGGGGCGGAATATTAATGGGTCAGTCTCCACCAGAGGTCAATCGGCCAATTAAAGTTTGGTAATTTTTGTGGACTCATTGTAAAATCCATCAGTGCAGTATCCGCTAAACATATTCATACGATATGCAAATGAGCCGCCGTCATGAATCCCAATGTCCCTCAAAACGTCCCTCTTCACCCAATCATTACGCTCAGATGAAACGCTGAGGGTTCTGCTCTCTGATGTGGACTCGGCCGTTCACTAAAAACCCCAAAACTATCAGATCTCAGCAGCGACCACGTAAACAGCAGACCAGCCGCCATCACATTTACAGAAAGCCCAATAATCCACATTCAAGAAATCCGATAAAGAAATCTGGACTAATAATCTGGATTGTAAATATATAAAAAAACTGATTAGACAATAATCCAGATTCCAAGAAATCTAATAAAGAAATATAGCTTTAAGCCTAATATTCTGGATTGTAAAAAAAATCTCTCTCTCTCTCTCTCTCTATATATATATATATATATATATATATATATATATATATATATATATATATATATATATATATATAAACTGATTAGAATAATCCAGATTCCAAGAAATCTAATAAAGAAATCTAGATTTTAACCCAACAATCCAGAATTGAAAAATCTGATTACAACAAATTATTCTAATTTTGAATTCGGATTTAAGACATAAAAAAAAAAATCTAGAAATCAGACAAAAAAATCAATAATCCAGATTCAAAAATCCAATAAAGAAACCTGGGCTTTAGCATAATAATCCAATTTTCAAAAAGGAAAGATTTTAGTGGCCATGTAAACAGCAGACGAGCCGCCATCGCATTTAAAGAAAGTCCAATAATCCAGATTCAAGAAATTAGATCAAGAAAGCTGGATATTAGTGTAGTAATTACATTTCAAGAAATTGCAGATTCAAGAAATCCGATAAAGAAATCTAAATTTTAACCCAATAATCCAGAATCAAGAAATCTGATTACAACAAATTATTCTGATTTGGAATTCACACATTAATCCAGATTCAAGAAAATAAATAAAGAAACCTGGATTTTAACATAATAATCTAATTAAAAATAATTTAGATTTTATTCCACTGATTCGGATTCATGAAATCTAATAAAATCAGAAAATCAAGAAATAAATAAAATCAGAAAATCAAGAATTCCAATAAAAAAATCAGATTTCAGATATTCTAAAGATAAAGTAGCTATATCTGGAGTGTGTGTGTATGTGTGTGTGTGTGTGTGTGTGTGTGTGTGTTACTCACTAGAGTGCCGAGTCGTTGAGCTCATACTCGTATCCACGGGCTGCCGCCGACCGCACTCCCTGATCCGCCCACAGACAGCAGAGGGCGTGGCCTAAGAACGGAAACAGCACCTGCTCCTCGTCAAAGCACCGCCCACATGAGAGCACAGAGTGAGCGTGGACCTGTGGAGCGCAAACACACACACACACACACACACACACACACACACACACACACAGTGAAGTAGTGTCCATGTAAAGTCAACTCCATCACATTCCGGTCCTCAAACTGCCAAACAAAGAAGAGTGACGTCTGAAAGGGGCGAGGGTCTACGAGGGGGCGGAAAGACCCCGGTGGAAAGGAAGTGACCTGCACCCACCCGTCCCACCGTCACCTGATAATTAGCTGCTCGCTGCAGCTAATCGCCGCGCTAATTACAGGACTGCGAACCTAAAGGAACGCCGCTGCGGCCGTTATAGAACCACAGCTGTAATCCTACAGCTGACTAGAGTGATGATTTAGACTAGCGCTGTGCTAACTGGTGTACATAAGATTCCATTACTTGTTAGCAACATTAGCCTTGTAGCTCCAGCGCTAAAACTACAGAAACTAATTTTAGACAAACATCAAACATAACTTTGGGTTGAGTATGTATGTGGTGCTTATGGAGGTCTTGGTGATGGTGCTGATGGTGGTGCTTATGGAGGTCGTGGTGATTGTGGTGCTTATGGAGGTCATGGTGATGGTGGTGCTGATAGTGGTGGTGGTGCTTATGGAGGTCATGGTAGTGTTGCTTATGAAGGTCATGGTGGTGGTGCTGATGGCACCATGGTGGAGGTCGTGGTGATGGTGGTGCTGATAGTGGTGGTGGTGCTTATGGAGGTCATGGTAGTGTTGCTTATGAAGGTCATGGTGGTGGTGCTGATGGCACCATGGTGGAGGTTGTGGTGATGGTGGTGCTGATAGTGGTGGTGGTGGTGCTTATGGAGGTCATGGTGATAGCGGTGGTGCTTAAGGAGGTCATGGTGATGGTGGTGCTGATGGTGGTGGTGGTGCTGATGCTGGTGGTGGTGCTTATGGAGGTCATGGTGATGGTGGTGGTGCTTATGGAGGTCATGGTGATTGTGGTGCTAATAGTGCTTACGGAGGTCATGGTGGTGTTGCTTATGATGGTGGTGGTGGTGCTTATGGAGGTCATGGTGATGGTGGTGGTGCTTATGGAGGTCATGGTGATTGTGGTGCTAATAGTGCTTACGGAGGTCATGGTGGTGTTGCTTATGATGGTGGTGGTGGTGCTTATGGAGGTCATGGTGATGGTGGTGCTGATAGTGGTGGTGCTTATGGAGGTCGTGGTGATGGTGGTGCTGATAGTGGTGTATGAGATGTATTCACCAAACTACCACTTTTAGAGCGATAGAGAGATAAAGAGACAGAGAGAAAGAGAGAGAGAGAGAGAGAGAGAGAGAGAGAGAGAGAGAGAGAGAGCGTGAGGGTGGGCTGTGGAATGTGGCGGCGCTCTGGTGGGTTTCTGGTGGAATTCTGGAATGTGCAAATGTTCTAATACGACAGAGCTGAGTAAACACTGGAGGGGCTTCACAGGCGTGTGTGTGTGTGTGTGTGTGTGTGTGTGTGTGTGTGTGTATTTATGACATTGTGGGGTCCAAATCCCACCAACATCTGGCTGCTTTCCCACCAAAACTGCAGCTGTTCTTAGGAAAAGTAAACGAGAACAAAGCTGATCTGTTGGTTGCTGAGATTATAATGGTCTTTACACACACACACACACTCACACTCACACACACTCACACACACACACACACACACACACTCTCTATTGTGATCGAGTGCAGAGCTGACTTTCTCTGAAGGTCTGCTGCCATCTAGTGTCCCTTTCGATTTACTGCGGTGGAGCTTCTACCTGGACTGGTTCCGGCTTGGTCACGAATCACTCACCATTAAAAGTTCTAGACGTTCTTAGCTATGCTCATTTAGGGTTCTTCAGGGGTTCCTTAGTCAAGGCAGAACCCTCTGGGATTGCTGACTGAACCGTCGCTTTAATTGTGCGAGAGTAACGGGGTGGTTAGGGTGTGAAAGTCCGCAGCCGATACGGGAGGCAATAAACTGATTAAAGCTTTAAGCGACCAGATCAAGGAGTGGCCATGTGACACTGTCCTTATTAATGTGTGAGAGAGAGCGAGAGAGAGAGAGAGAGAGAGAGAGAGGGAGAGAGAGAGAGAGAGAGAGAGAGAGAGAGGGAGAGCGAGAGAGAGAGAGAGAGAGAGAGAGAGAGAGAGCTGGACCTTGTTCTTGCTGTTGGCCAGGTTGATGCGGAGGACGCCCATCCCGTGCAGCACGAACTTCATGGAGGTCAGCAGATTGTCCAGCACAGCCAACTGAAAACACACCACAACAGGACAGCATTAACACACACACACACACACACACACACACACAGGGTGAGACAGATGAGACGAAGGGGCGAGAGACAGAGAAAAGAAAGTGAGAGAGTGAAAAAGAGAGAGAGAGAGAGAGTGTGTGAGTGAGAGAGTGAGAGTGTGTGTGTGTGTGAGTGAGAGAGTGTGTGTGTGTGTGTGAGTGTGTGTGTGAGAGTGAGTGTGTGTGAGTGTGAGAGAGAGAGTGTGTGTGTGTGAGAGTGTGTGTGTGTGTGTGAGTGAGAGAGTGTGTGTGTGTGTGAGTGAGAGAGTGTGTGTGTGTGTGTGAGAGAGAGTGTGTGTGTGTGTGAGAGAGAGTGTGTGTGTGTGTGTGAGTGTAAGAGAGAGTGTGTGTGAGTGAGAGACAGAGAGTGTGTTTGTGTGAGTGAGAGAAAGAGAGAGAGAGAGAGAGAGAGAAGTAAGAGAATAAGGGGCGAGAGAGATCAGAAGTAAAAAGTGTGTGAGAGAGAGAGAGAGAGAGAGAGAGAGAGAGATGTGAGACAGATCAATAGGTAAAAAAAGAGAAAGTGAAAGAGAGCGAAAGCAAGCGCGAGAGCGAGAAAGTGAAATATGAAGGTCAGAAATGAGTGTGGTTGGTTCCGCAGGCCGAAGCTGATCTGCAGGGCTTCAGTCAGAGGTCAGATGGGGGACAGCCGAGAGGAGGACAGCCGTAATTGAAACAAGCCCCCCATCCCAGCGGGACCCCTGAACCTCAGCCTGGGGGACACCTCAGGCCCATCACTCACTCTGTACACTCTGCACCCGTTCACCCCTCAGACCCCTGATTTCACCCACAGACACCGGCGTACGCTGCTTCTTTCAGAAGAAACAGAGGGTATGAATGAGCAGGCGTCCCAATACTTTTGTCCTTATGGTGTAGTTCAGGTTAATTAGCCGTAGCTAGCTGTTGTGCTACTTTTCCGCCCTTAAATGTAAAAAGTTTACCTCAGAACAGCTGTGTGGACAAACGTAAACATCTAGCTTAGCTAATGACTAGCTAACAACACGTTAAAGCTCGAAATGCTAACGCTAGTTTGATAAACACCGTCTCCTCACATACGTTTAGCATCTAAAAATATATATATATAAATAAATAAAAACATTCTGAGGAAAAACCTGAAGCGCTACTTGTAGTGAGGCAGCAAGGTAGCTAGCCATTGCAACAGAGAATCCATCTGAAGTGAAGTGTAAGCAAACTTTAGCTAGATTAGCTCGTACACTAGCTAGAACTTAGCTAGACTCCACAAGTTTTTCAGAGCCACTCAACGTTAGCTCGCTAAACAGTGTCCCGCCAGCTATCTGCAAGCTAACGTTAGCCATCCTTACATATAGCCTAACATATAGCGATCATTAATGCCAGCGTTAGCCAGGGAAACGCTGCAGTCCATCCACCTGAATACACCTGAAGCTTTATGCTACCTAACTAGCATGAATGCTATTAATGTTTGCAGAGGAATTTGAGAGAGCTTTGGAGGAACACAGCTCAACATGTTGGACCACAAACGGCGGCGTAAACGTCAAAAATTTACCTCAGTTTCCGCACTTTTCACTCTAAACTCGCCCATCTTTAATCTAACGACGCTACGCATTAGCATCTCAGCGCCGCTACTGTTCCCCCTGCTGAGCGGCTGATCTTTGATCTGTAGGAGTGTGTAAGTGTGTGTAAGTGTGTGTGTGTGTGTGTGTGTGTTCGGAGGGCTTCAATGACTCATGATGACTATCAGCCGAGAAAGCGCGCGAGAGTGGGTGAAGCAGCTCGCGCTAAGCAGGTGGCGGTGCGCGACAGTGATAAGGCCTCACGGCGACGGGGTTGCAGCTCCTCTGAGCGCGAGGCTCATTATCTGCTGATTACTGCGTGACGCCGCGGCGCTGCGGAGAGCCGATACCGGCAGGCCTGCTGGGCATCGCCGCTACGCCGAGCGGAGGCCAGCGGAGGACACCGGCGCTTCGGCGCCCTCGCTAACGATGCCGTCGAAACATTTTCCCGCATTGGACGAAATCTGACAATAACAACAACATACTGTCAGTAATATCTGAATAAAACTGTTCAAAAATATTAGTTATTATTTCACTACAATCTCTAAAAATGACCGTATTTAAATAAATAAAAGGTAATTATTTTCATAAAACCAGTCAGAATTCGTTCTCTCTATCTGATATCGGCTAGATGTTCGCTACTCCAGATGATGTCGGCTAGATGTTCGCTACTCCAGATGATGTCGGCTAGATGTTCGCTACTCTAGATGATGTCGGCTAGATGTTCGCTACTCTAGATGATGTCGGCTAGATGTTCGCTACTCTAGATGATGTCGGCTAGATGTTCGCTACTCTAGATGATGTCGGCTAGATGTTCGCTACTCTAGATGATGTCGGCTAGATGTTCGCTACTCTAGATGATGTCGGCTAGATGTTCGCTACTCTAGATGATGTCGGCTAGATGTTCGCTACTCTAGATGATGTCGGCTAGATGTTCGCTACTCCAGATGATGTCGGCTAGATGTTCGCTACTCTAGATGATGTCGGCTAGATGTTCGCTACTCCAGATGATGTCGGCTAGATGTTCGCTACTCTAGATGATGTCGGCTAGATGTTCGCTACTCTAGATGATGTCGGCTAGATGTTCGCTACTCCAGATGATGTCGGTTAGATGTTCGCTACTCCAGATGATGTCGGCTAGATGTTCGCTACTCTAGATGATGTCGGCTAGATGTTCGCTACTCTAGCAGACGTTAGGCAGATGTTAACAACTCCATATGATGTTAGCTAGATGTTCAGTATTCTAGCTGACGTTAGGTAGATGTCCGCTGCTTCAGCTGATGTCAGCTAGATGTTCGCTACTCCAGCTGACGTCGGCTAGATGTTCGCTACTCCAGCTGATGTCGGCTGGATATACCCTACTCTAGCAGATGTTAACAACTCTATATGATGTTAGCTAGATGTTCACTACCCTAGCTGACGTTAGGTAGATGTTCACTACTCTCACTGATTTTAGCATGATGTTCACTACTCTAGCTGACTCTAGACAGATGTTCGCTACTCTAGCTGACGTTAGACAGATGTTTGCTACTCCAGCTGACGTTGGGCAGATGTTAACAACTCTACATGATGTTAGTTAGATGTTAACTACTCTAGCTGATGTCAGCTAGATGTTCGCTACTACAGATGATGTCAGCTAGATGTTCGCTACTCCAGCTAATGTCGGCTAGATGTTCGCTACTCCAGCTGATGTCGGCTGGATGTACCCTACTCTAACAGATGTTAACAACTCTATATGATGTTAGCTAGATGTTCACTACCCTTGCTGACGTTAGGTAGATGTTCACTACTCTCACTGATGTTAGCATTATGTTCACTACTCCAGCTAATGTCGGCTAGATGTCCACTACTCCATCTGATGTCAGATGTTCGCTACTCCATCTGATGTCAGTTAGATGTTTGTTACTCCAGCTGATGTCGGCTAGATGTTTGCTACTCTAGCAAACGTTAGGCAGATGTTAACAACTTTATATGATGTTAGCTAGATGTTCACTACAGCTGACGTTACGTAGACAATCGCTACTCCAGCTGATGTTCGCTAAACCTTAACTACTCTAGCTGAAGTCGGGCAGATGTTAACAACTCTATATGATGTTAGCTAGATGTTGACTGCTTTGGTTCATAAGTTCCCCATTATTTGTTAGCTCCTTTAGCCTCGTAGCCCCAGCGAGATTCAAAAAAGCCAAAGTTCAGCACTAGAACTCTTCCCCTTCTCTGCGGTTTGCGCCGCTGCGCCGGTCAAATGCTACCCCTCCTCCCGGTCAGCGGCGCCGACGCTCCAAAACAAACATTCTTGGCCTTTTCTCTCGGCTTTTGTTTGCCGGACGGGAGATGTGAGGGCCGAGGGTTTTCCAGGACAGAGCTGGAGAGAGCGTGTTTATTAAAAAGCCTTTCTGTGTTTTTTCCAGAGCTCAGGAATGTCTTTATAGTTCAGCGGCTTTATCCGGCCTTATTGATTTTCTTTTTTTTAAAGTGGTTTATGATTGAATCTCTCTCTACCTCAAATTCTCTCTCTCTCTCTCTCTCTCTCTTTTACAAGAATCAGTACTTTACCAAAGGACTCCACCTTTACTCTCAGCTTCCAAGCCTAGTTAAAGGGAGAGCTTTCCATGTGCTCAGCTTGAGTAGAATTCCAAGAAGTACCGTCACCTTTCGGTAGAACGTTATAACACCTACATAACACGTTCATAAGGAACGTGTAAACCTTCATAAACGGTTGTGTAGCTTCCCACAGGCAGCGTAATCCGAAATGATGAATGAATTATGAATATGTAAACATTTGCTTGCTCCATCCATACCAAAGGCATTCCAGGTGGTTGCTAGGGTGTCCTTAGGTGGTTCCTATGGTGCATACGCATTAATAAAAATCTACGTCCACATTTTCAAGCATTTTTCCGCCACCTTGTCCTCCAGTTTTTCAAATATCGACATCAGACAACTCGGAATGTTTCGTTCGACCGGGACTGGGCGGGATCGTATACAGCCTTTTGATTGGATGGTATGGTTTTCACGTAGCAACCCTGCTATTGCTGTCCGATTTGAAAGTGAGCGTTGAAAGTGGATCGTTGCTGTGAAAATGTGTGCCCACACAACTAGCAACACCCTAGCAACCACCTAACCACACCCCAGCAACCACCCCCTGGAATACCATATTACCATTACACGCCAATCATCCCACCAACCACCCGAGACAACACCGGGACATCCATCTAGCAACACCCAAGCAACCACCTGGGACACCACAGCAGAAACCTAGCAGAAACTGTCTAGCGACATCTCAGAAAGCACTTCTCAGAGCAACGCAGCAGCAGCAGCAAACACCTCTGGCAACCTATGGCAACAACCTGGAGTACCAAAGCAACCGCTTAGCAACCCCATAGCAACCACCCGGGAATTGCGACGCAAAACACGTGGAGACGTGGGCCTGCAGGTGGAGCTCTCTCAACAGGGTTGGATGGGATTTTTACCAGCGTTCTGTAGAGTGTGTCCTACCTAGCAACAGTGGCTATGAAATGAGACATGTGGGTGGAGCTCAGGGTGGAAACCAATCCACTGACTAGAGCACAAGGTTTACTTACAGGACTGAGGAAGAACTAAAGAAAGAACAAAGAACAATAGGAATGCAGGAAGCACTCAGGTTCAGACAGGCCCTACACACACACACACACACACACACACACACACACACTTCACGTTATACTACTTCATCGTCCCACACACTGACAAACAGGGCAGACAGCATCCTAGACGGCTGGACCAATAGAAACGCTCCAAAACGACTCAATTACACCTAGCTACACTATATTGACAAAAGTATTGGGACACTTGCTCATTCATATCCACTGCTTCTTCTGAAATCAAGGGTATTACAAACAGCCGATCCTGCTTCTGTTGGAGTAACTGTGTCTACTGTCCAGAGAAGAAGGCCTTCTACTAGATTTTGGAGGAGGAGCAGCATTGCTGTGAGGATTTGATTGCTAGTCCCACTGCTCCACAGCTCAATGCTGGGGGGCTTTATACCCCTCTAATAGCCCACGCTTGGCATTATTAGGCAGCATGGTGCTGATAGGGTCATGATGTTGACCTACTCCAGACAGTCCTATTTTATTGGCAGTACTTCTCTATAGGAAGAAGACCAGCTGTGCTGCTGCTACACCCCTCCCAGGCCTGGTGGTGGTGCTGGCTGGAGGCCCAGCGCTCCGATTACAGTCACCAGGTCCGTGACCCCACGTATAACAAAGCCACAAGCCATAATTATGGGCTGTATTGTGTGTGTGTGTGTGTGTGTGTAAGCTTCTTGAGTATATAATGGGAGATGCTAGGCTAACATTGCTAGCGAGGCAACTCGCTTACTGATTGGCTGACTGGCGAATGCTAATGAGAACGACATTTAGCCACAAAGCTAACAATTATCAGTGCTAACAAGGGAAGTGGAGTGAAGACGTACTGTGGCATTAGTGTGTGTTAGCGTTACCATGTCGACTCAACATTGTCACCATGGCATTAGCAGCCCGCCAGACTCGCTGCTACTGCGTTAGCATTGCTACCGTTTTGTTAGCATTGCTACCACGCTGGCCGCCAGCCTCACCCAGCAACGCTGCCGCAGCATTAGCATAGCAACGGTGGCATTAGCAGCGCTACCGCGCTGACCTCCAGTGACCTCATGACCCTGGCAGAGTCCGCCCGTCCCGGCCCGTTACAGGACAGAGGAGGAAGCGCGTGACCGCTCTGCTCTTTTGTCCGCGGCGGTGAAAGCGCGAGAGGAATGTGGCGCGAGTGAGCTCCTGACCCCCAGCTTAACCAGACCAAACCCACCCCGGCCCCCCGAGAGCAGACCCCTTAACCACAGCGCACAGCAGTCTGCCCGAGTCCCAGTACACCCCATTATCAACCAGTGTCTGACCCCAGTACATGGGGGGGGGGGAGAGAGAGAGAGAGAGAGAGAGAGAGAGAGAGAGAGTGTGTGTTTGTGTGTGTGTGTGTGTGTGTGTGTGTGTGTGTGGTGTATGATTACGAAGGCCTCAGGCAGTGAGCGAGCCAGTATTGAACAGTTACAATATCAAATGTATTACATCACACACACACACACGGACAGATCCACACACACACACACACACACACACACACTGGACTGTGTTGTGTGTGTAGTGAAAGGAAGTGATGGTGGTTACTGATAGACCCGTGATGATGTCAGCGGGGTTGGAGAGTTCACCATC
>NC_132902.1:1279294-1324294 GCF_030463535.1 Salminus brasiliensis | reverse complement strand
TTCTATGGTGCTTCTGGCTGGTTACTAGGGTGGATGCTATGGTATTTCAGGCCGTTACTAAGACTATCCTGGTGCTTGGTGGGTACTACAGCTGTTATGTTATTTGTATGGGCTTCTATGGTGTTTCTTGCTGGTTACTATGGTGGGATACTATGGTATTTCAAGTGGTTTCTAGGTTGTTGCTATGGTGTCCCTGGTTCTTTCAAAGGTAGGTCAGATGGGTGTTATATCATGTGTTTGCTAAAGGTGTTTCTAAGGTGCTTCTTGCTGGTTACTAGGGTGGTTGCCAAGATGTCCCAGGTGGTTGCTATGTAATTTCAGTGGTTTGCTAGTGTTTCATGCTGGTTCTTAAGTAGACTGCTATGATGCTAAGGTGATTCTAGTAGGTTGCTAAGCTATTTCAGGTGGTTGCTAAGGTATTTAGCTAGTTCAGTGCTGGTGACGCTGCACTTTGCACTAGGTGGTCAGTCGAGGTCTGGAGGTTCTGCGAGTGGAACGTTCCTGGTGGTCAAAGATTTACAAGCTGGAGAGCATAACGCTAGCACTCGCATTCGTCACGAGAAAGCAGTCACATGGTTAGACAGGTAGATGGTTTATTGGTGCGTTTATGGGATCAGCAGGAAGTCATGTGGTGTGATAACGCGACAGGGTCAGGGACATTCGCCATCGGTGGACAGGACAGTTGTCCCAAAGTACCTTCCCACCAAGCTAGGAGTTAGCCACAATCAAGCTATTTAATTCACTAATTATCAATTAATAATTGAAAAAGAATAATTCAGCACAAAGAAATGATTAGCGTCTGAGGTTTGTTTTACCCTGGAGCTACGAGGCTAACGTAGCGGACATCTACAATGCTACCTGGACAGGATCTGTCCAAATCCATCATGTAAAACTAGCCCAAATAAGCTTCAATTTGGTTAGCATTATGCTAACTTAATGCGTAAACCCAGTTAGTCAACATTTCTACACAACATTACCTCATATTCTAATGTATTTAGTGATAAAGTTAGCTTTATGTTTTTTTTCTGCTAACTGTTAGCTTAGTTACGTGACGTTGACTTGGTAACTTAGTACCACTACGCTGCCTTAGCAAGGTGAACATCGCAGTAAAAATTGCTGAGGTAACATGCTAGCATAGCCAGATGTATAACTAAGGTAACTTTAGCCTAGCATTGTACAAGGCGGTAACTGTTAGCTTCGATTAGCCAAGACGCCAAACACGTCATGGCTACTTGACTAGCTACGGGTAAGGAGAGAGGACAATTCTCCCAGTTTCTTTGATTTCTTGAAAATATCAGACGACATTTCAAACACACTGAGGGGAAAAAGTGTGTTCGGCGTCGGTAGCCGGTAGTTAGCATTGTGCTAGCTGCATGTTTCTTTGCAATTTGTCCATTTTCACAGATAATTTTGGAAATAATGTGAACGTATTCCCAAAATTTTAATATCTAGCGATGTAGTTTCGACAACACCGATACATGGGAATTTTCTGCTAGTTTCTGCTACGTCAGCTACGTTAGCCTCGTAAAACTGACGATTGTCTAGCCCATCTGTTGAAACTGAACTGGAACGCTGTTGCCATCATCAGTGTCGAGCTTCAGCTGCCAAGACGCCACCTTCCATTCAGATGAGCAGTTCCTGATATCTGCAATGACGTTATGTAGCAAATGTAGCAAAACCGCTAAAGAGGAACTAGGCTAATTTCCGAAACTACACACTTCCCCGAATATTTAGGGAAGGCAATTAAACAATTTCCTCTACGAATAAACATTTGGAGATAAATAAATGCTGGTGTTGCTCATTTAAAAAGGTAGCGATGTCGTTGGGAAGCCATTACAACTTATTAGCCTAGCATCTAAAACACCTGAGTACCACGTCAAAGGTCAAAGCTTTAAGAACAGTCTTTGGTTACGGTGGACGAGAGCTGAGGAGAAAGACGGATGCAGGAAACAAGAACATCAGTTACATTTCTCGGATACCGAACCGGAAAAAACACCCAGATGCGAATGAAGTTATGCTAGCTGTAGCTAGCCAGCCATGTTAAATAAATCTCCCCTCGTATGCAGTCGGTCAGCCAAGACACATTCGGTGTATGAAGTTCGCTTCTGTAGTGCTAGGTAGCTAACAAGTAGCAGAAACTCACAGCTAGCTACAAATTAGCACGAAGCTAACCACACGTTTATATTATCACAGACTACATGAATAGTCTCGCTAATGTGCTTTCTGACACAGTATCGCTCACTGTTGTCTTTCTAGAATGTATAAAAGTATAGTACATAGCTAAGGACACGTTAGCTACACCTCCAAACATTAGCTCCATTAGCCTCGTAGCTCGAGCTCAAACCTAAATAAGCCATTTTCAACCCCCGAAAAACCAAAACACATCTCGGAAAAGGGTGAAAACTTGAACGTACGTAAGACAAGCTGTTTAGCATTTGCAATTGTAGCATTGTGCTACCTGCACTGAGTCAATCAATTTTGTTCATTTGTAAATATAGACGTAGAGAGTCAAAAACGTAATGGTTTAGTTGCTCAGTTCGGACGATGCTAATTCGCAAGTTGCAAGTTTCTGCTATTTGTTAGCTTCATTAGCTTCGTAGCTCGAACGCAAAACTAAAGAAGCCAAACTTCAGACACCGAACACGTCTTAATCTTTCGACTACACTTAAGGTGAGACGGGAAATCCTGTAAGCTTGTAAATTCTTAAATCTGTAGCCACTGTTACACAAAAATAACGGTATTAGCATGCATCGCACACCCAAATGTGCTAACTGACTAGCAAAAACAGCAAAAAAAGGGGCTAAAAGAGGCGTTTTTCTCTCAGAAAAGTGTGTACGAACTGTTCACAGAATTAAAACATTAAAATACAGCGGAAATGACGGAAGGAAGTGAAGGAAAAACAACAACAAAAACAAAACAAACAGTGAATTTAACAAACCTCTCCGACCGAGAGACTAAAGTGTGCGTTTCTACCCATTTAACAGGTATCAAAATAGCCATGACGGGCAGCCGCCATCAACAAGAAGTGTCCAAACTATTCTGAAGTAAAAACCTTGAATTTCCAACTTTCAAAGCAGCCCAACAGAGGTTTTGTCCATTTAGCGAAGCTAAACTAGCATGCTAGCAAAGACGATTGTAGCTACAGCACTGGCCTGATGAAATTTCTTAATTTCAAAATTGTTCAAAACAGTTTATCTGGGCAGTGCGTGAGTTTTTGCTAGTAAAACACACAACAACTTCACAATAAACAACAACAAAAACAACAACAACCTTTTATTGAATAGAAAGTGTCGTGTATTTCTGTCAGACAGGTCAGTTGTAGCCATGTAGGTTGCTGGTTAAAAGCACTCGGGCCGTGCTAATTAGCTTCTCCTCCAGCCGATGTACGAATTTGTAAAACTTTACAACCTCATTTAAAACGATTAAAACGATTGTTTTAGCAAAAATAACAAACAACGAAATCACCACATTAGCTACAAAGCTAATGTAGCCAACAAATAATGGAAGCGTATGGACACCACGCAGTTAGCATTAGCCTAGCTAATCAAGGGTCTCTCACAAGTTGCTTGCGTTCGTTTCCACGAATGATGGTGCGCGTACGTTAAGTGGGCGGGGCTTATGGTAAGTAAGCATTAAGGGACTGCACTTTTCAATACCCATTTTTCAGGGTTCTTGTAAGTTGCCATGGTTCTACATTAGAACCATAGTCTTTTTTTTAAAGAGCGTAGATTGTCCAATAGGGTTCTGCCTAGTCAAAGAACCTCCTTCGGTACTACAAAGAACCCTTACCAAAAAGGGCATTAGCATTAGCACGAAAAAAAAAGTCCATTTTAAATAACGAATGTTATTTAAGCTAATTTATGCTGATAAACAAACACTCACTGTCCAGATAAACAAATTTACATATCGCTGTTTCCCACCCCACCCCCCTCCTCAGGTAGGCTGAGACTCTCGCTCTACACCCCCATTACCGGACGAGGACCTTATTGGGCTGCTTTGCAGTACAGTGTACAGTGTGGGCGGGACTGACGCTACCGGGTCCTCAGCATTAGACCCAGTGAGAGGAGAGGATAGAAGGACAGAGAGGGAGAGAGGAGGTGAACCAGTGCTGTTCTGGTCAAGCCCTTGTTTTTTTTTTTTTTGTTTTTTTTCTCGGTCGTGTCCGTTTTTGCTGTCCGTCCGTCCGTCCACCCGTCACTGATGGGCGGCTGCTTGGCTCTTCTCTTCGTCCTCCCTACGCTTCAAGGCCTCGATCACCGCCATCTCCTTGGCTTCTTTCTTCTGATTCCTCGCCTCGAAAAGCAGCCTGAGGGGACAGAGGACGTTACTGTGGCAGCATTTAAAGGGGCGATACGCAATATTTCTCCTTCTTGTTTATGTGTTGGATTCGTTTTCTCTCTGCTGACGATATTGTTTAACTCACGAAAAAAACAGTCACCACTCATGTTTACCTTACGGTTACATCACTATTTTACTGTGTTTAGCCCTTGGAATTAAACATGTTTTTTTTTTTTTTTAGTGATCGTGCCTTTAAAGCGTAAACATGTAAATATCTCTGTTCTGATTGGCTTAAGGAGGACACACACACACACACACACCTGTTCTCGATTATTCTCTGCACAATGTCGTCGGTCGTGAGGCCATTCTCGCTGTCGATGATACGGAAGATTCCTCTCTTTTTCGGCTCCTGTTTACAGCATTGACACCAATAAATAACAAACAAGATATGCATGGACAAAAGTATTGGGACACCTGCTCATTCACTGTTTCTTCTGAAATCAAGGGCATTAAAAAAAAAAAAAAAAAAAAAAAAAAAAAAGAGAGATTCTCCTGCTTTTGTTGGAGTAACCGTCTCTACTGCCTTTCTAATAGATTTTGGAGGCACATTGCTGTGAGGATTTGATTGCATTCATCCCAAACATCCATCATTCCAGAAAGCAAAAAATTTGCACATCTGTGTGAGCAACGGGGGCGACGTCTAGCAGCTGAATAATGCATTCATTAGAAGGGGTGTCCACAAACATTTGTTGGACAAACTCACAGCGTAGGGGTCGGCGCCGTCCTTGTCCGGGAACACCTCCGTCTGACCGTGACACACCAGGTCCACCTGCGGGATGACAGCACGTCAATCAAACGCTTACAACTGAGGAAGACTGTAGAGCGTGAAGGCTTTCAGAGGCGCCGAGCGTCTGACTGCACCTTAAAATGATCCAGGAGGTCGCTGTGCACGGCGTACGGGGCCCCGATCACGACTTCCGACACATACTGAGAGAGAGAGAGAGAGAGAGCGAGAGAGAGTCAGGAACAGATGAAGAGCATTATACAAGTCAGAGTTATTGTTTTATTAGCTATGAGGCTAATGCCGCTAATTAGTAATGAAAGTTTAAGTACACCGATTAGCACGATGCTAACTGCAGGCCTTAGTCATCCTCACACTCTCCGCACTTCTATCCATAAACATGGATAACTGGATTACCCAATGCTTATTGGTGACCACAAGCTTCCATTACTTGTTAGTTACATTAAGCGGGGTGTGTGTGTGTGTGTGTGTGTGTGTGCTGGTTCTAATTAAGACGACGGTACAAAACAGCTCGTCTCGAACACTGTTTTCTTCTTCTCCATGACTGCACCTCTCTCAGGACACTGGTCCATAGTCCTATGGGGTGTGTGTGTGTGTGTGTGTGTGTGTGTGTGTGTGTGTGTGTGTGTGTGTGATGAAAAAGGACAGAAACATTGAGTAACACACGGCCGAAAGAGATAATGGGTAGGAATATGTGATGTGTCCTGAAGGCTGGAGGAGACGGTGCAGATTAACTGCATATTATTCAGGACTTTTGATAAATAATTCAGTGAATACTACAAATCAATCCGTACCACCTATGAATCATTCAGTGTATGCTATGAATCAATCAGTACCACCTATGAATCATTCAGTGTATACTACGAATCATTCAGTGTATACTATGAATCATTTAGTTCCTCCTATGAATCATTCACTACCAGCTAGGAGTTATTCAGTGTATACTATTATTTATTCAGCGAAAACCATGAATCATTAAGTACCACTTCTAAATCATTCAGTGTATACTACGAATCATTCAGTACCACCTAAAAATCATTCAGTACCACCTATGAATCATTTTATACCTACTATGAATCATTCAGTACCATCTATAAATCATTTAGTGTATACTACAAATCATTCAGTACCACCTATGAATCATTTTATACCTACTATGAATCATTCAGTACCATCTATAAATCATTTAGTGTATACTACAAATCATTCAGTACCTACTAGGAGTCATTCAGTGTATACTATGAATCATTCAGTACCACCTACAAATAATTCAGTGTATACCATGAATCATTCAGTACCACCTATAAATCATTCAGTGTATACTATGAATCATTTAGTTCCTCCTACGAATCATTCACTACCACCTAGGAATCATTCAGTGTATACTATTATTTATTCAGCGCATACTATGAATCATTCAGTGTATACTATGAATCAGTCAGTGCTTACTATGAATCATTCACTATATACTACGAATCATTCAATACCACCTATGAATCATTCATTACCTACAACAAATGATCCACTAACCACTATGAATCATTCAGGACTTGATTCAGTACCTGCTATGACCCATTATTATTCAGAACCGACTACAATTGATTCAGTACTTATCTATGCTACCCTCTATAAATCAATTAGTACCTACTACAAATGATTCACTAACCACTATGAATCATTCCTTACCATGTCTATTATTCAGAACCTCCTACAACTGATTCACTACTAACTATGAATCATTACTGTGAAACTAATGAATAATGAACTAATGAATTAATTTATGAATGAATGTGTAAAATAATCATATACAGCCTGTGAACAGTGTGTGTGTGTGTGTGTGTGTGTGTGTGTGTGTGTGTATATGGACTGCTGTAACTCACCCGGCAGGCCAGCACACTCAGGGTTCTCTCATGGATGTTCATGATGGGGTAGTTCTTCCCTTTGTAGCGATTCACTTCCTGTAACGAATACCACAGGCCTGTCAATCATTACTCCACAGACAGCTCTGCTGCCTGCGAGCTACGTCAGCCTCACAGCTCCAGCGCAAAACCGAGGTAAGAGGGAGAAGTGTGTGAAGGTGAAACTGCGGAGGTCATCATAATAAACAAGCTAGCGTAACCTCAGACCACAGACTGCACGCTCCTCCAACAGGCAGGCCCTCGTGTGTGTGTGTGTGTGTGTGTGTGTGTGTGTGTGTGTGTGTGTGTGTGTGTGTGTGTGTGTGTGTGTGTGTACCAGTGCTGGACCCTCTTTAGCAGCTCTGGGAGGCTTTTATCTGAGGTGGAATTCATGTGGAGGCGAAACACGGCCAGAAACATCCAGAGACTGAGAAAGGAATGAGCCATAATCTCACTTACAGCCTAGTTATGTCTGCTAAACCTAAAACACATGTGCCCTCCTGGAGCCCTGCAGGCAGCCAAACAGGAGTCTAGAGGGGTGTGTGTGTGTGTGTGTGTGTGTGTGTGTGTGTGTGTGTGTGTGTGTGTTGTTTTTGTAATAAATTCTATGAGAATATGGTTTTCGAAGTACTTGGATTTCAACAGCGGTTAAAGAACGCTGAACGAAGGAGGCAGATTTACCATTCAAACGGCTAACTGGACACGTCCGAGTCCAAATACCACCATCAGACCCAAGACAAGTCCGAGTCCAAGACAAGTCAGAGTACAAATACCATCAGACCCAAAGGCAAGGCAGAGTCCAAATACTATGAAGTCCAAGTACAACTGCTGTCCACCAGAGACCAAAACAAGACACAATACAAACACAATCAGACCTAAGACAGGCCCCCAAGTACAAATACCATCAGACCCAAGACAAGTCCGAGTCCAAGACATGTCTGAGGACAAATACCATCAGAACCAAGACAAGTCTGAGTCCAAGACATGTCTGAGGACAAATACCATCAGAACCAAGACAAGTCTGAGTCCAAGACAAGTCTGAGGACAAATACCATCAGAACCAAGACAAGTCTGAGTCCAAGACATGTCTGAGGACAAATACCATCAGAACCAAGACAAGTCTGAGTCCAAGACAAGTCTGAGTCCAAGACATGTCTGAGGACAAATACCATCAGAACCAAGACAAGTCTGAGTCCAAGACAAGTCTGAGTCCAAGACATGTCTGAGGACAAATACCATCAGAACCAAGACAAGTCTGAGTCCAAGACATGTCTGAGGACAAATACCATCAGAACCAAGACAAGTCTGAGTCCAAGACATGTCTGAGGACAAATACCATCAGAACCAAGACAAGTCTGAGTCCAAGACAAGCCTGAGTCAAAGACGTGTCCGAGTACAAATACAATCGGACCCAAGACAAGTCTGAGGACAAATACCATCAGACCCAAGACAAGTCAAAGTCCAAGACGTGTCCGAGTACAAATACAATCAGACCCAAGACAAGTCTGAGTCCAAGACGTGTCCAAGTCCAAGTCAAGTCTGAGTACAAATAATATCAAACCTATGGTGTCCAATTACAGGTTCTATCAATTCCGAGACAAGCCCGACTCCAAATGCTAAAGTCCAAGACCAGCCAGAGTTCAAATACAGTTAAGGGCAAGTCCGAGTCCAAGAAAAGTCTGAGAACAAATAATACCAAATCTACAGAGTCCAAGGTCAACCTAAAGTACTGCCAATAGAATAGGACCCTCTGGATTAGATTAACCTGATGACCCTATTGGCTCCATGCTGCCTAATAATGCCAGGAGTGGGCTAGAGGGGTATAAAGCCCCCCAGCATTGAGGGGCAGAGCATACCAGTCCACAGGTCTGTTATGCTGACCAACCTGTGTGTGTGTGTGTGTGTGTGTGTTTTTTCACACACCTGATCAAAGTGCAGTCCCACGATGACGTACGGCCTCTCGGCCTGTTTGAACACGGTCTCCAGGAAGTCCACATGGCCAATGTCTAACAGACAGAGAGAGTCAAGGCTAAACACTGAATGGACACACACACACACACACACACACACACACACAGCAGCTTATTGAGGAGTTCTGCTCGGTGGAACACCCTCAAGACGGTCAACAAGCAAACGGACTCGGACAGGAGGATACGGAAGAGGTCGAAGGCCCCGGCGACGTAGATGATGGTGTCTCCAGGCAGGGGCTCTTTCCCTGAGGCGAACTGGATGATCTTCTGAGACGTCTGGAGGAACTGAGACACTCCCGTCCAGGGACTGTGGCCTTTAGGACCCTGAGGAGGGAAAAAAAAAAGGAGCAAATGGTTTATTTCACACTATTCAAATCACACCACATATGGACAAAAGTATTGGGACACCTGCTCATTCATTTCAGAGTTTCCTATGAAATCAAGACTAATAAAAAGAGTCAATCCTGCTTTTGTTGAACTAACTGACTCTACCGTCCAGAGATTTTGGAGGAGGAGCATTGCTGTGAGGATTTGATTGACTGCATTCAGCGATATACCCCTCTAGCCCACGTCTGGCATTGGTAGGCAGCATGGAGCCAATAGCTAGCGTCCTATTCTATTGGCAGTGCTTCTCTACAGGGTCAAGACAAGCTGCGTGTGCATTTGCACATCTGTGTCAGCAGTGGGTGCAATTTCAAATAGCTGAATGCGTTTATTACAGTGGGGTGTCCACAAACTTTTGGACATGTAGTGTACACGCAGGTACTGAGCGACCTCTGGTGGCCACTTTGAGTCATCATCCAAACTCACCTTCCCAAAGTTGTCTGCATGCTGCTGGTAGTCCGAGTTATCCTGAGAGAGAGAGAGAGAGAGAGAAAGAGAGAGAGAGAGAGAGAGAGAGAGAGAGAGAGAGAGAGAGAGAGATAAAAGGGAAATACAGCAATGAGCCAAAACATTATGACCACTCAGATTACGCAAGTAACTTATACTTATTTATTTATTTTTATTATTTATTTATTACAGACACACACACACACACACAGACACACACACACACACACGCCTGTTACTCACCATGTTGGTGTGATGAGCTTTTGTCATCAGCAACATACGGCCCACAAGGTCTGTGGTTGACACACCCTGAGTGCGCCGACACTCCCTGCAGAACACACACACACACACACACACACACACACACACACACACACACACACACACACACACGATTAAAAACCAAACACACTTCAGGCGTGGCCCATTCTCAGCCCACTACATGCACACCTGTGTGTGTGTGTGTGTGTGCTGTGCCCTCACCTGTACCGCTCCATACGCTTGACCTCTTCATACGTGTCTTTCCCGTCCACTGTTAGCGTGATGTCATCTGATAAAACACACACACACACACACACACACACACAAGACTGTGGTCAAACAGAGCTGCTCATCATGGTAAAGTGGGCGCAAAGGAAGAGGGACTTCCCCTGTGGTCATAGGATGCCCTGCCCGGGACAGCAAATGACCGGAGGCTCTAACTGGGGCATCAAAAGGGCCTGAATAGGACTTGCCCCGACTGGGGCTTAGGACAGATCGGGACAGCACAGACGGGAGCGCCTCGTTCGGGACAGCACAGACGGGAGCGCCTCGTTCGGGACAGCACAGACGGGAGCGCCTCGTTCGGGACAGCACAGAGGCTTAAGGCTGAACAGGTTGAAATTTGGAAGCATGTCCACACAGAACCCGAGTTACAACAGGCTTCGGGAAACACCCGCTAATTAACACGCATTCCCGGTTCAGCTGGTTCACAGCCTCGATTCTCCACCCCCAGCCACCCGACACGCTGACCTGCACCAGCCAATCAGAACTGAGATTTTAGTGGCTGCGGCACACTAGACAGTCTAAGTGTGGGCGGAGCCTCTGAGGCTAACTAGTAGGAGCGTGGTTTCGGGCGAGTGCGGCTGATTGACGCGTGCAGTGCTAACGTGGCGATTGGACGGGATCGGGCGAGGGCTTTAATCGGGTCGGCGGGCCCTCGGGGGCCGTGGCTCCGGCTCACCTCCGTGCACGCAGAAATCGCAGTTGTATTTGTCGAGCGTCTCCAGCGTGGTGACGTAGGGAGCGCCCTCTACGATCTCGTCCACCCACTTTATCGCCCGGACCATCTTGTAGCGCTCCTCCTGGGTGAACACCGGCGGGCCTTTGTGCTTGGCTATCTCCTCTGAGAGAGAGACACAGAGACATATAGAGAGAGAGAGAGAGAGAGAGAGTGTTAAACCATTACAACACCTATAGGACTCACTCACTCACTCACCACCCAGGTGTGGAGAAGCCACGCCCACACACCTGTGGGACTTCCCTTACCGTCTGTGTGAACTCCCACCACCAGGTAATCTCCCATGGCCTTGGCCTGCCGCAGCTGGTTGGAGTGACCGTAGTGGACCATGTCATAGCTGAGAGAGCGAGAGAGAGAGAGAGAGAGAGAGAGAGAGAGATAAACAACACACTCAAATACCCACGATGCCTTGCTGTTTCCTCATCTGCCCTACCCTGGACATTATGTTCACTATGCGGGATATTAATAGCACCTCGCAGTCGGAGAGACGGGCAGATCCAGGAGACTAGCGTCCGGAGACTAAACTTAGGGTCAGTCCGGGACGCCCTCACAGGGACGGGACGAGGCCTTTCTGGTGCTCCACCAGTTCCACCAGTTGGGTCTACCAGCCCAGGAGCACTGCACCCCATCAAACAGCCCTCAGAGGAGATAAAGCCCCGTTAGCTAGCTAGCTAGCTAGCCAGCCAGACACCTGCTCTACAGGTGTGACAAGGGTCCGACACGGTTCCTCCTCAATCATCATCATCATCATCATGTGATCATCTTGTTTTGGGTCAGGAGGAGGGTTCGGATATCTGTGGGTAGAACCTTCAGCTGCAATGCTCAATGCTGTGTGTGTGTGTGTGTGTGTGTGTCCACTAACCCTCCCCAGATGGAGGCCGGTCCACTAATCCTCCCAGAAAGGTAACTACAGGTCACAGGTCTCCTCTCAGTGATCCTACTGGCTGTCTAGCTTGGTGGAGAACCTCCACCAGAACTGCTGCAGAACCTCCACCAGCACACTGTGGAACCGTTCCTCCTCTGACTATTATTACTATTACTATTATTATTATTATTATTATACAGTATCATCTCTGAGTAACAGGGACATAAAGAACGAGAGCTACACCACATGTCCAAAACTTTGTGGACACCTTATCTGGAGCAGATCAACCTGATGACCCTATTGGCTCCATGCTGCCAGGCGTGGGCTAGTATAGAGGGGTATGAAGCCCCCTGCACTGAGGAGCTGTGGAGCAGTGGAACGATGGTGGTGGTGGAGCTCCATCCAGTACTTTTAGATGGGATGAGTTGGGGAGTTGGGGACGATGATGATGATGATGATGAGGAGGAGGAGGAGGAGATGGGGACCTCAATGACTCTAGATTTTGTCACTGAATACAATCAATCAAATCCTCACAGCAATGCTCCAACTTCAAAGATCTAGTAGAAAGTCTTCTTCTCTGGACAGTAGAGACAGTGACTCCAACAGAAGCAGGACCAGCTCTTTAATACCCTTGAGAAGGTGTCCCAATACTTTTGTCCATGTAGTGTATCCACAGAGACCGGGACCTCCCACTTCAGAGGATCTGTCAAGTTAGCTTAGCCGCTAGCTAGCTATGCTAGCCAAGCGCTGTGTGTGTGTGTGTGTGTGTGTGTGTGTGTGTGTGTGACGGTCGGAAGTCCGGGGGGGATTCAGCTACCGGCTTCAAATCCAGTTTATGTTCTGAATAATCCGTGTTCTAGATAACTGTGTTCTAGATAGCCCGCTGGGCAGCAGGAGAACCCGCCGCCGCCGCGCTGTTTGAAACTCACCAGCCGTCGCACCAGACCCGCACCGCGCGCTTCCTCTTCTCCGCCGCGCGCTCGCGCGCCTCTCCGCCGTTGTCGCTGGGCGCGTGGTGGCCGTTCTTCAACATTTCTGGACGACGAGGAGAACCGAGACAGTGCGCGCGCAGAGATCCGGCCGGTGTGTGAGCGTAGGTGCGGTGCCTGTTCGCCGACCTGTAAAGGGCTCGCGTCGCCGTGCCCACGCGCCTCCTTTCGCTGAGAACAGAAACAGCGTCATGACGTCAGTGCTGGACCGGGAGAGGGCGCGCTCCTTTCCGGAGCGCTCATGACTACACCCTGCGCCCTACACCCTGCGCCCTGCGCCCTACACCCTGCGCCCTGCGCCCTACACCCTGCGCCCTACACCCTACACCCTACACCCTACACCCTACACCCTGCGCCCTACACCCTGCGCCCTACACCCTACACCCTGCGCCCTACACCCTGCGCCCTACACCCTGCGCCCTGCGCCCTACACCTTGCGCCCTACACCCTACACCCTACACCCTGCGCCCTACACCCTGCGCCCTACACCCTACACCCTACACCCTACACCCTGCGCCCTACACCCTGCGCCCTACACCCTACACCCTGCGCCTTACACCCTACACCCTGCGCCCTACACCCTACACCCTACACCCTGCGCCCTACACCCTGCGCCCTGCGCCCTACACCCTGCGCCCTACACCCTGCGCCCTACACCCTACACCCTGCGCCCTACACCCTACACCCTACACCCTGCGCCCTGCGCCCTACACCCTACACCCTGCGCCCTACACCCTGCGCCCTACACCCTACACCCTGCGCCCTACACCCTACACCCTACACCCTACACCCTGCGCCCTGCGCCCTACACCCTACACCCTACACCCTGCGCCCTACACCCTACACATGTCCCAGTGCTTGCCCTAAGCCCTAAGACCCTCCTTAACAACAACAACAACAATAATAATAATAATAATAATAATAATAATAATCATCATCATCATCATAATCAATACAGCAAAACTAGATGTTGCTTTGGTGTTGCTAGGTGGTTGTTAGAGTACTTTGGGTGGTTGCTGCGGTACACCACATGGTTGGTGCACTCCTTTCCTTTTGAGTAATAATAATAATAATAATAATAAACAATACCGCAAAATATGTTGCTTTGGTGTTGCTGGGTGGTTGTTATAGTGGTAATTCAGGGGGTTGCTAAGATGTTGCTAAGTGAATGCTCTGGTGTATGTACTCCTAGGTGGTTTCTATGATATCTAGTTTAGTTGCCAGTGCGGTTGCTAGAGTAATTTGGGTGGTTGCTGCGGTACACCACATGGTTGGTGCACTTCTTTCCTTTTAAATAATAATAATAATAATAATAATAATAATAATAATAAACAATACAATAAAAAATGTTGCTAGGTGGTTGTTGTGGTATTTCAGGTGGTTGCAGGTCGATACTAAGATGTTGCTAAGTAGATACTATGGTGCTTTTAATGCACTCCTAGGTGGTTTCTATGATATCCCACATAGTTGCCAGTGCGGTTGCTAGGGTATATTGTGTGGTTGCTGTGGTACACCACGTGATTGGTTTGGCGTTAATTAAGTTTTTGCTTCATTGGGAAATAAGTAGGGTGTAGACGTTAACGAACCTTTGAATCGGTTCATACGTTGAAAATAACCGGTTCAGAGGAACGATTCTTTTCTGAATCGGACATCACTACTGCCTCGGTATCAGACTTTTGTGTAATTCTGAATAGATTAAATAGTAAAGAGTTTATAAACCGTTTTAGTCTCGTTTTAATCTTTAATGATGGTTAAGTTAGAGCGGTTCAATCAGATCTGGCTCAGCATCTCATGAATCTTTGATTCAGTCCGATCAATTTATTGACGAACGATTCATTGAAGAATCGGTCATCACTACTGCAGCTGTATCAGACTATAATGTAACTTTATATTAATTTATATTAAATAAGTTCATATTTAAAAGGTTATAACAGTGTTAGTTCAGTGCTGGTCCCAATGAAGGTTCAGTAGGAGCGGTTTATTCAGCTCTCGTGAACAATTGAATCGGTTCTACTGATTCACTGAAAAGAGCCGCTTCAGACGATTCAGAGTTCGTGAATGAATCAGACATGTATCAGACTGAACTTATTAGACTAATATTGAGAATTAATTTTATAAAAATAACATATTTTATATATTTTTATATATATTAGAGCCGCGAGCGCTCAGCCTCTCGTGGAAAACGCGCGAGCTCAGACCGCTGAGGAGAAGTTAGCTAGCCGGCTAGGCTAGCCCCAGCTAGTCTCACTAATCTCTCTTTTTCTGGGATATTTTAGCAAACATTCTGCAAATTAGGTGTCATTTGTTATTTTAGTAATTAAATTAACTTCAAATAACACGAACAACTCATTAATAACCTCACAAATATTGCTAAACATGTAGCTATAGCTAATTTAGCTACGTGTGTCTAATGCTAATAGCTAACAGCTAACAGTTCGATTAAGTTATGAACTTAGCTAGATAATAAATTCTATACTTTCTTTATTTAATAAAGTCGCTTTATTTCTTATTACAGTCATAATTCTGAAGCTGATATTTGAGGGGAAAAGTGCAACATAATTTTGGTTTAATTAATAAAAATTTTATAATATTAATAATCATGATTCTAATACTCTAAACAGCTGCTGTGAGTATGCTTCAACATCATATTTGAAATATTGTCTCAAATATGTGATATTTTTAATTTTATTTATTTAAGTTCAGAGTTTGTGGCTTATTCAACTGTGCAATTCCAAGTAAGTCCACTAGGTGGAGCTGTATAACCGCACAGCCCCGTCTACTGAGTCCTAGAGCTGGAGGTGTCTCAGTTGTACAGGGACAGGGTTGTGGGTTCGATACCCGGGCTCGACAAGCTGCCAGCGTTGGTCCCTTGAGCAAGACCCTCCCCCCCTCTCTGCTCCCCGGATCACTGCAGGGCGGGATTGAAGGTGGAGGCCAGGTTCCACCTGTGTCCGACACTAATGGTGAATCAGACAGTTGTGGGGTCTAATAATTTGAGAATTTCACTTTTGAGAATTTCACCTGATTGGCTGATTTCCATCGCAGGAGACGATGAAGCAGCCGTAAAAGAGGAAGCCCCCGGGCCGAGGCGAGGTAACGGACGCAGAGCGAACTTCTTGAACATGAAACGTTTATTTTGCAGAGCAGGGCACCGACTGCATGGCATTTTGATACAGTGATGGCATAACCACATATTTCATCTCTCACTCAGTGACCTGAGAGTTTAGTACGTTTACCTGAGGTTCTAACATGTTCTTTCGATATTCGCTATCATAAATATAGAAAACAAACTCTTATATTTATAGAAAAATATCTTTTTCATCAGCGTCTTCTATGGCGTACCACAGATCTGTGGAAAATAAATAACCCTTCTACGTCACAGTGCTCAAGTTACAGTGGTAAACATTGGAGAAGAAAAAGAAAATCGTAATTTTTTAGAAACGTCGTGGCAGCTCTGGCTAAGAACTATGGCTTTCAGTGATGATCTGGTGATTTGCAGGCCGTCTGGGTGGAGAACAACATCCAAAAGTTCAGGTCCGGTCAGGAAGCACTCTGGTTTTCCCGCTGCCTTCAGTGTCGTTTGCCACTGGAAAAAAAGACAGAGTAATGAGGTGAGCTGATTTTTGTGTTTTTCACCATTTTCTCAGGTGTGTTAAGGCCAAGGAAATCACCAATCCTCAAAAATGTGGACAATCCCAAATCAATCCTCCATTTCCTCACAGAAAACGTTTTGAATTCAGTGCTTGGACCCCTGAGCATCAGTGCTTGGACCCCTGATAATTGCCACTTTTGGTGCCTGGACGAAAAACCAAGAGGATCCTGATTGCCTCTGCCTGGTTGCTAACACCTCGTCATATCGAGCATCACAGAGTCAAGGTACTGCTCTAAGATCACCTCTCATCACCTTAAGTGAACCTAGCTGATCCCAGATCAGCTTTCCTAAGCCGAGAAGGGTATAAATGACGAGTCCCCAGAACGTCTATGCCACAGTCTATGAATTACACCATAAGCGGCGATCATCAGGGGTGCAAGCACTCCACATCTTCATGTAGAGTTCCAGCAGAAGGGATCTGAATATCCTGTGGGGTCTAATATACCTAATCTAATAAACCTAATACTTAGAGGAGCTTAGAGGGGTATAAAGCCCCCCCCCCAGCATTGAGCTGTGGAGCCGTAGGACTAAGAGTGTTCTCTGGAATGATGGACGGAGCTCCATCCAGTACTTTTGGGATGATCATCCAACATCCTGCCCTCTCTAACGCTCTTGTTGCTAAATACAATCAAATCCTCACAGCAATGCTCCGTCCTCCAAAACCTAGTACGAAATCCTTCTTCTTCTCTGGACAGTAGAGTGAACAATTACTCCATTACTCTTTTTAATACCCTTGATTCTAGAAGAAACAGGGAATGAGAAGGTGTCCAAATACTTTTGCCCATATATTGATAATGGCTGTTACTTAATCGCCCGAAATATTGGGTACAGTTTTGAATGTGCAGAGATGTTATGAGCGTTACCTCGTCCCTGATGACTGGCTCATGACCCACTGTAGGTATTCCTTGGCGGCCATACTGTCTAGCACCTTGTTGACGTCACTGGTGAAGCTCCCGTCCACGTGTCTCCTGCGTATCGTGTCTGCGCCTCGCTTCCGAGCACCTCTGAGCATGTGCAGAACACAACATGGCCATATAGTCAGAGCCACCGAGCAGAGGCTACACCTGTGTGGCTACACCTGTACTGTAAGCACACTGAGATACACTGGCTAGTAGAGGTCAAAGGTTCCGAGTTTGCCGGGCTGGTGCTTGTTTTTTTGTTTTTTTGACATATCACATAACTCACATGCACGGTTCACTGATGATCCAGCATGAAATTAAAAAAATATGAATGATAAATTATGCAAATGAGCTGATGAGGTGAGCGTTTTCACACCTGTAGCTGTTTTACGTGGTTTGGTTTGGTTTGTTTTCACACAGGAAAAAATCCACTGCATCCAAGTGCACCAGAACATGCCACAGCAAACCGCGTGAGACCATTCTCTCTGCTGATTGGTCAGACAGGCCTGCCTGGGGCGGAGCTAGGAAGTAAATACAGGAAGTAGGTCCTGTGTTCTGGACTAAACCACCTCCTCTCAAGGGTCTCGGTGCGGTTGCATTGGTACACATCCGAGTCTGATTGCTGTGTTCACACCTGCCCAAACGGACCGAACCAAACCAAACCAGAGTCTGATTTAACCAGATTAGAAAGTGCAGGTGAGAAAACGCCCTAAATCTGTGTGTTGTTGTGGAGCTCTTTAAGCCACGCCCACAAATGTGTTGTATTGTTGGGACGTTAGACAAGCTTTACAGACCGCAAGTGACGAAATCCTGTTAAATGGAATGAGAAACTGTAGCGCAGACCTCAGCTTTTAGACAACCTGGATTCAAGCTTGAACCATTAATGTTAACTCTGGATGCTTGTTAGGTACATTTCCCACAATGCCGTACTGCCAATCGCTTTGTCCTGCAGTTTACCAAGCCGCCGTCGCAGCAGTGGGGGCGTATAGCAGGTGGAGGTTAGGTGCACCTTAACCATGAACATTAAGGGAGAAGGAGGGAGGAGCAAGCAAAGGACCAAAACCCCTCCTAGCACAGCCTAAACACCACCAGTATGACCAGAACCCCTCCCAGCACAGCCAAATACCTCCCAGTACGACCAAAACCCCTCCTAGCACAGCCTAAACACCACCAGTATGACCAGAACCCCTCCCAGCACAGCCAAATACCTCCCAGTACGACCAAAACCCCTCCTAGCACAGCCTAAACACCACCAGTATGACCAGAACCCCTCCCAGCACAGCCAAATACCTCCCAGTACGACCAAAACCCCTCCTAGCACAGCCTAAACACCACCAGTATGACCAGAACCCCTCCCAGCACAGCCAAATACCTCCCAGTACGACCAAAACCCCTCCTAGCACAGCCTAAACACCACCAGTATGACCAGAACCCCTCCCAGCACAGCCAAATACCTCCCAGTACGACCAAAACCCCTCCCAGTACAACTAAAATCCTTCCCAGCACAAGCTAAAGGCCTCCTAGTACCACCAAAACCCCACCGGTTTGACCAGAATCAGTCCCAGCACAACCAAAACCAACCTACACTCCTCCCATTACAACATAAATCCCTCCCAGTATGACCCCCCAAGTACAACCTAAACCCCTCCCCTTATAACAACCCCTCCCCTTACAACCAAAACCCCTCCCAGCACGACCTAACCCCCTTCTAGCACAACCTAAACCCCTCCCCTTACAACATAAATCCCTCCCAGTATGACCTAACCCCCTTCTAGCACAACCTAAACCCCTCCCAGTACAACCAGAACTCTTCCCCTTACAACCTAAACCCCTCCCACTGCAACCTACACCCCTCCCATTACAACATAAATCCCTCCTAGTATGACCCCTCCCAGTACAACCAGAACTCTTCCCCTTAAAACCTAAACCCCTCCCAGCGCAACATAACCCCCCCATTACAACCTAAACCCCTCCCAGAACAAGCTAAAGGCCTCCTAGTACCACTAAAACCCCACCAGTTTGACCAGAATCAGTCCCAGCACAACCAACCCCCCTCCTAGTACAACCAAACCCCTCCCCTTACAACCAAAACCCCTCCCAGCACGACCTAACCCCATTCTAGCACAACCTAAACCCCTCCCAGTACAACCAGAACCCTTAAAACCTAAATCCCTCCTATTAAAACCGAACCCCCTCCCAGCGCAACCTAACCCCCTCCCATTAAAAAATAAAACCCTCCCAGCACAACCTAAACCCCTCCCATTAAAAAATAAAACCCTCCCAGCACAACCTAAACCCCTCCCATTAAAAAATAAAACCCTCCCAGCACAACCTAAACCCCTCCCATTAAAAAATAAAACCCTCCCAGCACAACCTAAACCCCTCCCATTAAAACCGAACCCCCTCCCAGCGCAACCTAAAACCCTCCAATTAAAACCGAACCCCCTCCCAGCGCAACCTAAAACCCTCCAATTAAAACCGAACCCCCTCCCAGCACAACTAAAATCCTTCCCAGCACAAGCTAAAGGCCTCCTAGTACCACCAAAACCCCACCAGTTTGACCAGAATCAGTCCCAGCACAACCAAAACCAACCTACACCCCTCCCATTACAACATAAATCCCTCCCAGTATGACCCCCCAAGTACAACCTAAACCCCTCCCCTTATAACAACCCCTCCCCTTACAACCAAAACCCCTCCCAGCACGACCTAACCCCCTTCTAGCACAACCTAAACCCCTCCCAGTACAACCAGAACTCTTCCCCTTACAACCTAAACCCCTCCCACTGCAACATAACCCCCCCATTACAACCTAAACCCCTCCCACTGCAACTTAACCCCTCCAATTAAAAAATAAAACCCTCCCAGCACAACCTAAACCCCTCCCAGTACAACCAGAACTCATCCCCTTACAACCTAAACCCCTCCCAGTACAACCAGAACTCTTCCCCTTACAACCTAAACCCCTCCCAGTACAACCAGAACTCTTCCCCTTACAACCTAAACCCCTCCCACTGCAACCTAACCCCTCCTATTAAAAAAATAAAACCCTCCCAGCACAACCTAAACCCCTCCCAGTACAACCAGAACTCTTCCCCTTACAACCTAAACCCCTCCCAGTACAACCAGAACTCTTCCCTTTACAACCTAAATCCCTCCCATTAAAACCGAACCCCCTCCCAGCTCAACCTAAACCCCTCCCAGCTCAACCTAAACCCCTCCCATTAAAACCTAAACTCCTCCCAGTACAACCAGAACTGCAGTAACATGTGGCTGAAGTCCACATCCGGATACCGTCCCGATTCTAGTCCCATGAGGTGAGCAGGGGTGAACAGGGAGTGACATAAGCTTGGGCTGGAGGCGGAGCTACAGTCTCAGCTTTTTAGTTTGGAACAGGAGTCTTACCCAGTCTTCTGTAAAGCTTGTCCAGTCCAGCAACCAGTATTTTGTGGGCGGGGCATAGATAAGTCAGTGCAGAGGTAGCACAGTGCTGGAGAATAGTGTGTGTGAGAACCCCCAAAACCCAAAAGAGAACCCAGAAGCCATAAAACCCAAAAGAGAAGCCAGGAGCATTCCTGCATTCTTGCGTAAGCGTCATGTTTGAGGGAAAGCTCCCAAAGCCAGAGACTCGCAAACCCCAAGAAGAGATCAGTAGCAGAAACTGGAGAAGGCCAGTAACACAGCGCACAGGTTTATTAGCACGGGTAAGTTTCAGCAGGGTTAGGACAGAGTCGTTAAAAAGATTCAGGCTGGAGCAAAACGAACAAACCAAGCAGAAGGTTAGGTTTATTTGGTGAGGAGTATTGCGCTCTCTCTCTCTCTCTCTCTCTAATATATTTCCTCTCTATGTCTCTCTGCTCTCTCCGTAAGGCACTGTTGGTGAGGAACGGGCGACGATGGGGATGCCTACTCTTGTTTGGGCTGTCCGTTCTTTAGCCAGGCGATGAAGTCTTTAGCTGCCTGGTCCTGCAGGTAGGCGCTGACATCGCTGGTGTAGGTGCCGTCGGCGTGGCGCCGGACCGGGCTGCTGCGGAGACGAGGAGGAGGAGGAAGAGATGGTGCGTGAAATCAGGTACCAGTTACGTTTCAGATGTGACCAATCACACATTCAGCGTTTCATGAGGGCACAAAGGGTAAAACACACAGCATGTCAACCACTAAAACTCCTTGGCAACATCCCCCATAAATAAAACTAAGTGGGGGCCACAAGTTAGACCCATTTAGTAAGCTGTGGGAATAAGATCCTAAGTTGTGGCCATGACTTAGTAAGACAAGATCTTGTTCCCACACCTTACTAAGTCGTGGCCACAAATTGGTTTTATTGATGTGTTACTAGCTTACTCAATAAGTCTGCAGGCTAATCGTTTATAGATTATGACAGTAAGTAGAAATGTACGAAGCTGATGACTCTGCATCCCCCAAACTATGCACCTGTTAACCCTTTGAAGCGCCATCAAACAATTGGCAGAATTGATCAATAAAAAAATCTCATTAAAGAACGCTTTTATTATTATATATAATTTTAAATATATATATATTATATTTATAATAATATAATATTTTATATTTATAAGGACTTTTTTATTTGATCAGAAATATATTCCTCAAAGCAGCTGGTTTCTAAACAAACTCAAACAAATGGCACACAGAACTCTGATGAGGATCTGATTAATTTGTAAATAAAATAATTTTAAATATTATTTTTTTTATAAAATGTTTTTTATTTATGTAATCAATACACATTTAATTAATTGCATATATATTATTGGTATTATTTATATATTATTTAATGATAATTTAGGTTTGTTACTTGAATTATCACACTGATGTTGCAATGGTCTCAAAAAAAAATGTTTCAAATATGATAAATGAGGATTTAAATTATGTAAAAAAAAAAAGAAAAAAAAAGTAATATTGCAGTCTAAGAGTAAACCTGGGGAGTGAAGTCCTACAATTAAGACAGGTTACTTTCATCATATATATTTTTTTCATAAATATTTCTTGAACATTAACTCTACCAACTAATTCACGCGTAGTATTTGGAGATTGCCTCTTTAACCCATTTAAAAATCAGTATCCGTGTATCTCTGTGCAGCACCGTAATTTCTATTGCCGTATAAACGATCCACTGGGCTGCCTTTATTGTTGGATGCGCTGTATTTTTATTCCTTATTACTGTTTTATTTAATTAGTACAAATAAAATACCAGTGTGTTATTTCCACACAGTACATATAGCTATATTTCTAAGTTTAAAAATGTAGGCTGCATTTGTTAGATCACAAATCGAAAACCATTCAACAGCGCAAAAAAAAGGAACTTTTAGTTTACTTGATTTAAACAGAAGTGGTTTAAGTGGTTGCAAATGAATAGAAAATGGAGTGAGCTGAACATAATCTTTTACCAAACCTAATTAACGTGTTAGTAATTCTGTGCAGATTTGTTCTGTGCCTCTTTTTTTTACAGAACAGTAAATGAGAGATTAAGAAATTGCGTTATTAAGCGAGAAAACAGAATAATACACGCAACAAACCCAACTAATTCTGAACACGAAATCAAAGCTGTTGCCATCATGGTTGCGGAATTAGACTTGTTCATTGAAAATTAGGACCACCAAATGCAACAATGGAGACTGAGAGATTTCTGGTGTCCGATTAAACTGAAAATGATCTATGATCTGAAACTAAAATTTGAAGAAGTCATCAGAAATCTTAAAGATTTTCATCGGGATTGGAAGTAATTATGTCTGTTCCACAAAGGCTTTCATTTGTATTACATATGTGTAAAAAAAAGAATAAATCATGGTGAATATTCAAATAAAACACTCCAAAATATATAACTACATGTTATATATATACACACACAATATAAAATATTCATGTTTATCAGGATTGGAAGTAAGGCTTAAATTTATATCGCATATCTGTGTTTTAATTAAAAAAAAAACATGATAAATGGTCCCAAAAAGAGATCTCTTCACATTAAATTTAAATACAAGTTCATTACAACTGTTTGCTTCTCTATAAAACTACTGTTATATAATATTATATATGTATATATATATATTTGCAAATGTGCCTAAATGAATTAAAAAATGCCTTTTACATTCGAAACACAGAAGCCCTCCGCTGTCCGTCTGCACTCACCCGCTTCTCTTGGAGTTCATCAGCCACTGAACGAAGTCCTGCGCCCGCTGTGTCTCCAGATATTTGCTGTAGTCGTTGGAGAAGGTGCCCTCCGAATGCCTCTTCACCAGCGGGAAATCTTTCCTCTCCTCCCAAACCCGTGCTTCTGTCTCTGAGCTGCAGACACACCCGCCGTCGTTATACGAGAGCTCACAGAGAAGACCATTGCAGACGAATTCTAACCGTTAAAGACTGCCTCTAGGATCCTCAGGGCGTCGGAAAAGGTTCCGTATTTCTTTTATTATTACTGTTCATTAATCCTGCACTGAAAGTTCGATTTTTTCAAATCTGCCCTGATTTCTTAACATTTGATAGATTCGACATTTTCACGAGTGTAAAACCTCTCTCTCTGACTCACCTTGTGGCATCTTGTAGGGGCAGCTCCAGGCTGCTGTGGATGAAGACGAGAAGCAGGAGAAGTCCAGCGAAGAAGTGCGTGCCTTTCATCTTTCTACCTGCGTCACACAGAGACAGAACAGAGTGAAGCCAAGCGCCTTACTATCAGCCTGATGCTCTTCACCAAACAACACATCTCCTGCTCTGAGGTCAGTTGTCCACCCTAACCCTGCGCTACACCAGCCCACAAGTCTGGATGGGTCCAGACTGCGTGTAGGAGGAGTGTGTAGAAGCTCCCCGCCACTCACCGGTGCGCCGACGAGTGTGTGTGTGTGTGTTTACGAGCTCCTTTGACTCCCTTCTGCTGCTCTCGCCCGTCTCTTTCTGGCCTTTTCACTTTCGGCCTCCCTCTCTTATAGTGGTGTCAGACAGATGGACCAGCCCTGACAGCAGCCCACCCCCCTCATTCACACACACACACACACGCTATACGTGCGGCAGTGCACGCGTTAAAACTCATTCATTAGTACCAATCCATTACCCAGCCGGGTGAAACCGCAGCTTTGTGTTTGTTTAGAGGAGGAAGACGCAGCGGAGATAAGAGGTGTCTTTAAGAGGTGTTGGAAAGCAGGATGCCATCCTGGCAAATAAAGAGAGAGAAAAACAAGATGAAGTGCTACTGTAGAGCCCCGCCGAGGGGCAATCAGCACTTTACACTGCACTGAGGCAGGACCTTATCGTCCTGCGTAGGGAACGTCGCGCCGATACGGAAATTTCCGGGACGGTTATTTGATTATTAACCGGTCAGCGTGGACCATCCGCAAAAAGCAAGCACACAGTAACTTAACGTGACTTAACTAACGTAAAGTACAGATTTTAAATAATAAATTGTATGAAAATATGTCAGAGTTTAGTATATATAGAGATATTTCTTCATATAAAATTATATAACTTTATATGAAATATTAACAATAGAAGAATTTAATAAATTAACCCCTCAATATATTGCAAATGCACTTACAGTAGTGTCTAAAAATGATGTTCTTTTACAGTTAATTAAATAAATGCAAGGTAGAATGTATTTTCTGTTGTTTTTCAAAAATAAATTTTATATAAATTAAACTGAACTGATTAACCCTTCACTGCCATACTTGTATTGCGAATGTACTTACATTACATAGTGTAAAAATTATTAAATAAATATTATTTACTACACTATTTAAAAATGTACTTTCTGCATTTAAAACATTATTTTAGAAAGTATATCATTATATAAAACAATATATTTTAAATAATCCTAGATAAAAAAACGAGTAAATTAGCTCTGAAGTTTATACTCAAACCAAAAACGTAATAATTGCACTAAAATACCAAACTTTATTGTTAAATGTATTTAGGTGCATTTACTTAATACTGAATGTAATGTACTTAATGCAGAATTGTAGCACTGAAGGTTACTTAATATGTGCAAAAATACAAGTATAAGTATGTAAATACAAATTACATATGTTTACAATTAAAAAGTAATAAATACCTACAAGTAAAATGAGGTACAGTATAGGCTAATATATTCAAAATATTATCAAATTTAGTTTATGTCATCATGTGTGAGTAAGCGGTTTGCTAGAAATATAGCCAATTACAAACTTAACTTAAAGTGGTTGCACTAAAATGTCCAAAATGTAAAAGTTATATTTGCATCATGTAATTTTGAACACATTTTATATAAATAGTTTCTCACTTGAAGCTCATTCAGACTTGCAGAAAGTGTTAGTTTTATTTTTTTTAGTCCACACCATAGTGGTGAATGAGATATTTTATGATTGTTTTTATTTGAGAAAAGATATACATAATACAGTGGAATGATTTTCTTTTTACATTTGCACATGTAACTGTGATTTAGTACATTACTATGTAATTAGGTATGTAATTACTTTAATTAATCATCATTAACATAAAGCAAAATGGCAGTCATTGTGTCATATTAATTCTTCAGGTTAAATGATAACCAGCAATACATTTTTATATGGACGTCTGTAAAAAATATTGTACTGTAAAATATTTAGATTTAACTTCAAAATGTTAAAAACAAAAATAATTTTCTAAACAATGCATTCATATAAAAGAAAATATAAAACACACATATTTTGAATTCATATTTTATTAGAAATTTATTGCACTTGCAGTAAATAAATCTCAATCTTAATTTCAAATCTCAAATTGTATATTTGATGAATTTACAATAAATATTTTCACTTATCTAAAAGTGGTGATCACAGCATCTAACAGCTCCATCTAAAAAAGCTAGAATTTACTAAATTAAAGACAGGAGAGTGATTTGGAGTTTTGCTCTCACCAGCTTGGTGTAAAATAATGCCTTCATTTAGACTGAATATAAAGGTGAACGATACAGACAGGATTCTGGGGCCGGATTCACAAACGCTTTCAAAAGAAAAAACTTACGAAGGATCTTAAGAGAGAAACATTAGTTAAGAAGTTAAGAATGTTCTTAAAAGAAATTCTCCAAAGAATCTTAAGAAGTTTATAGTAAATATCCTCTTAGGAAAGTCTTAATTTCTTTAAAAAAATTTAATACATTCAATGTTGGTTTCTTATCATAAGGCCATTTATCAAAACATTTTAATGTTGCATTAAACAATTAAAAAAATAAAGTGTCAAATAAAGGAAAAACAGACTAAAAATCTGACTAAGCGTTTAAACTTTAAATCTTAAACACTATCAATTTTTTTTATATAAATTTTGTTTAAATAAACATGAATTCTAATAATTCAGTCATTTAAACTGATCATTTTAGAGGCTGACCATCTTTTTTTTTTCAACTTTTTTTCTTAAATAAAATAGACTTTTGTGAAAAGAGCCCCTGGCTTAGAAGTGCTAAGAAAGATTCAGGCTGAAACTCACCGCACTGGACTGAGGGGGGGGGGGGGGGGTATGGGGGGTGTAAATATACTATTAGCCACGGCATAAAAATGACAGTGGTCGAAAACTTAAAAAAAAAAATGTTAAGCTGGTTCATTAAGCCCAAATAACGATTTACTAACATACTCACAAAATCAACGATTCAACTAAACAAAAAATTGAAATAAAAAATTCTGCGTTTGATTTTGATGGCTTTGCATTTTGCATCAGGAGTCATCCAGGACGTGGTCGGTCCAGAATAGATGATACGTTATGGGACTCTCAGAGAAAGACATACAAGGACTGGGTTCAGGGCAAAAACATATAAATGAAGAATTAAGCAGAACTGACGAGCTTCCTCTCAGATCTTCTGTGATGCGGAGGAGGTGTTTTATGGACTTTCTGGACTTCAGAGCTGTCAAACTGTGGAGTGTCTCAAGTGAAGATGTTTACGAGGTTTGGGTGAGTCAGAGAACATCTCCTAAGGAGTTCTTCAGGAAGTGACTCGAGACCAGAGGCAGCGAAAGGTCTGCGTTTTGAGGAACATCTCAGGCAAAGCAGCTCTTCAGGAAGTGACTCATATGCGTATACACATGCTGATTGGCAGATCCTCCAAGACTGTGGTCCTCGTCCGTGTACCACTAAGAAAGGACAAGGAGACAGCGATGGACAGAAGATAAACATTAGGTTAGCTATAACCTATTATCGTAGCTGTTTCCAGATAACGATGAATCTCGGGCACTTACGAACGACGGCAAGAATGGCGTCACTTTAAGAACGCAAGTGTTTCCCGAAAGCCTTCTTATGAGCGAGTTTTAAGTAGATCTTGGTGACTTCGCCTCTGCGCTGGAAAGGCATCATCAGTCGAAACAATACATGAAACACTGATTTACACTTTTTCTTATTATTATAACTATTATAACAACTAATTAGTTCGTTAATATTAAAATTATTAGTATATACTACTTGCAACTAATACAAAATTATAGCGAGCTCAAATGGTTTTGAGGTAGAACTTGATACTTGGTAAGTTGCGAATGGGAAAACTACTCTTAAAGTTACGAACAAGCTTAAGTACTTCTTTAGTTACGAAGAGTTTCAGGAAACGCTTGCAAAGTATGAGGTTACAAAGTATGAATTTCAGCGATGCCATAAAAACTCATTAAAAATGTTGTTTGTTTCAAAAAATAAAATAAAAAATAAATGTAGGTTCTTTAACAGTTTAAACGTTTCAAGTATTCAAATTAAAATAAAATAATAGTTCTTTTTGGAACCAAATATGAATCTTCAAGGCATTTCTCAAAGAACATTTCTTTCAATTCTGCAATTTTTTTCAAGTCTCTCAGATAAACCTTTTGTTATTTTTATTAAATCAGTTTAAAATATTAATGATGCTGTTATATTATTAATAATGCATCATGTATATTTTAGCACAACTTATATTCAAAGTATTAGTTAAATGACAATAAACTTGAAATATTCCTGTAAATGTGAATTTTATATCAAATAATACATGAAATAAAATTAGTTTTTTTTATTTTGTTGTGTTTGGTCCATTTTAAAAATGATTGCACTTCCTGTAGAATATGTACTTTCAGACATTAAAAAATATATTTTATCTCTGTCACAAAGTTCAGGTCAAATCTGTTACGTCTGATTTAAAACTGCACAAAATCTGCAAACAGTTCTAATTAAAAAAAATAAAAATAATAATAGTAAATCAATGATATATTATATATTGCTCAGATTTGTTATTGTGATACTAAGAAAATGTATATATATATATATATATATATATATATATATATATATGTGTGTGTGTGTGTGTTTTTATAAACAATAAATTAATTGAAAATATTTAAATAATTAATTGAAAATCCATAAAATTACTGTCAGCTCTTTAAACACAGTGTAACCATCACCGAATCGACTGACGAGTCCAATCTTTCCATACTTGAAATGTACCTGCCAAGGTATGCTTTTACAGCAGGTGGACTGTTTATCAAATGTAAGTCTACTAGCTGGACACTCTGGACACCTCTGTCTTATTTACCATTGAATCAAAGTCCACTTGTTTGTCGACAAGAGCTTTGGAGATCTGGGCAGCTTGCTGGAAGTGGACGTTGTCTGAAAAATAAAGGTAAAGAAGGATCAGCTTGAGCGACATGTTTGTTTTTATTACATTTTTATATATTTTTAGTCACCAGCTACCAGCGCTGGGCTGTTGAAGGCCATCATCAACACTACTGGAACTTTATTTATTGAAGTTTTCCTTTTTCTCCCAATCTGGTTTTGCCGATTAACCCACCCCTCCACAGCCCTCCCTAGCACTAGCAATGTGAAGCCAGACACTGCCTCTCTTTGAACTTGCAGGGCAGCCAACATGCTCTGAGGAAAGCGCCGGGTACCCAGCCAACCAACATCGCTTAGGAATGATAAGGAATTGCCTCCGGCTGCTGATGGTGAAGCGGCATGCCTCGGGATTTCAGAAGGTATTGAGACCTCCCAGCCACTCTGAGCCCTGCTAACTGCTAATTCTGCTAACAATTCAAGGAGATTAATGGGCAAACCCTGCAACCCCATGCCTGTGCATCCTCATGCATTTGAATGCGTGTCGGGGGGCAGCGCGGGTACGAGCATGCATGCGTTTAGAGCCGAAGCCTCACCGTCCGCCGTGCCGTGCACCAGCAGGTACTGGACAGATCTGAAGTTCTCGGCCCGGCCCGTCACTGTGGAATTCTGCACAGATTACACAATTACACAACTTCCTCAGAAAAAAAAAACAAGGTTTGCGTAGCTTCCAAAAACAGTACAGCTATAAATCAAGCCAGATATCTTGGAGAGCCTACTCATGCTGCTTGTGAAGTCATTTTGGGGAAACCCACTACAGCTGGAACGAGATCAGAGGCTCACGGGCGTAATGCGGCGGCTAACTTACGTCATAGAAGGCCTGGTTTTCTGCTGGAGTCAGCATGTAGCGCTCCGTGTAAATAGAGTCTGGTAAATAAAAGAGATAAACCGCTATATATAACAACCACCAGCAAACAAATCCAGAGCGCATGATCCTGTGTGCCAGCTCATGACTGCAGGAATTACGCCATAAAACAAAAGAATGTGTATGTGCTCAGTCTCCATACCATAATATTCCCATTTCGACACTGGTGCGACGGCCATGCCGCATTTGAACACCCCGCTGTCGGCTCCCAGGACCATGGAAGTGACATAGCCTCCGTAGGACTGGAAAAACAGGCACAGTGCTGCATTAACGTTATGTCCAAAAGTTTGTGGACACCCCTTCTAATGAATGCATTCAGCTACTTTCACTTGCACAGTTGCACCCATTGCTGTAAAAGCATACCGATGTGCAAATGCACACACACAGACAGCTTGCCTAGACCCTGTAGAGAAGTACTGCCAATAGAATAGGACCCTCTGCAGGAGCAGAGGAACACATTAACCTGTTGTCCCCGTGCCACCTGATGCCAGGCGTGGGCTAAAGGGGTATGAAGTCCCCCCAGCATTGAGCTGTGTCTTCTGGAAATGTGTTCTCTGAATATTGCTGAATGCAATCTTCCAAAATCTGGTAGAAAGCCTTCTTCCCTGGACAGTAGAGACAGTTACTCCATTGTTTCCTCTGAAATCAAGGACATTAGAAGAGTTGATTCTGTCTCTACTGTCCTGGGAACAAGACGTTTTGCTAGATTTTGAGGATTCAGAGTACTGGATGGAGCTCCACCATCCATTATTCCAGAGAACACAGTTCTTCCACTGCTCCACAGCTCACGCCCCTCTAGCCCAAGCCTGGCATTAGACAGCATGTTATATTGGGTTCATCAGGTTTATCTGCTCTAGAGAGTCCTATTCTATTGGCAGTACTTCTCTACAGGTATATATATCTCCTAATGAACGTTGGAAACCAGACTTACCCAACCCCAGATTGCGATCTTCTCTTTATCGACGAAGCCCAGACTGCCGAAATGTCTACAAATGAGGTAAGCAGTGTGACATTAGACACATTACACGTGTACAATAAGGATATACATGATACCTGACAAACTACACTGGAATGAACTGAACTGTGTGCATTGTCCCTTGTTGACCCACAGGGGGTGACAGAGTGGCCGAGTTTGCCTGGACCCTCTCTTGCTGGACATGCTACACAGGAGAGGACCTCTGCTCAATCTCTGCAATGAGCCGTAACTACGCTGATCTGTGACGTCAGGACCGAGCTCTTCAACATTGGACAGTTTGCAAATCAGGCGACCCAACCGTTGAGTTTGAAAGCCCGTTCTAACACTCAGGGGAGTTATGAAATGCTCAGGTTCCGAGAATACATTAAAGGCTCTAATTGAGATCAGCAGTGTCACGGGCTTCCGGGTTTAAAGGCCTGACATCTGTTCTGGAGGTTCTACACGAGATGTTACTGAGCTGTTTTCGGGAGTTCATAGCTTCATTACCCGCCGGTGGGGCGGAAGGTGTTTACCTGGCAGCGGTGATCTGGTCCTCCACTTCATAGGTGCCCAGACGCCTGTAAATGGAGTGCATTATCTTATCTCCTTGGAAACCACTCCCTCTGCCATCAAAGCTGGCCACGATGACTTTCTCTGTGCTGGCCAGGAACGTCGTCCAGCCAATCTGGAACCGGAAGTCGGACTTCTGACTGCAAGGGCCGGCATAGCTGGGAAAGACGTAGCATAGTGGGACATATTGGACCAGATCTGACTATGACTGGGGATGTGGGGCTCAGGATAAGATTGAAGGTATCCTATCCTGAGCCTACACCGATGCCTAATATTGACAGTCTCATGACCTAATATTGAGGTCTCTCCACAAGACCTCAGGAGGTGTCCTGAGGTATCTGGCACCAAGACTAATGTTAGCAGCAGATCCTTTACAAGTACTGTACGTTGTGAGGTGGGACCTCCAGGAGCATTTAGTTGGCCATGACCCTGCCGCAAGGCTGTCCTTTCTTGGAGCACTTAGATAGTAGATACAGTAGATACCCAACCCTCATGCCAATAAAAGTGTGTATTCAGTCAGACAAAACCAAAAGGACGTAAAGGAGCCTTACACGTCAATAAGTAGAGGGTATTTTTTGGACTTGTCGAAGTTCGGAGGAAGGGTCATCTGGTACCAGAGCTCTAAGGGAAGAAAAGACGGGTCGGCACCAAAGTATGTATACATAGCGTGGCAATGGAAGCATCCATAGATGCAGCTGAAGGCCTCTTCCGAAAAGCCAAAGCTCACCAAACTCGCCGATCTTTATGGTGCCGTGTGTAACCGTGGGCATGCCGATGTCCTGGAGAATTGAGTCCAGGTTTTCATTGTCCTCGAGAACCTTGACCTCTGAAAATAAAGAAAACACCAGAAAAGTAAAGTCAAATTTACATGCTTTTGCTTACATGGGTGTAACATATATATACACACTATATGTCCAAATGTTTGTGGACACCCCTTCTAATCAATGCATTCAGCTACAGATGTGCTTATAACCTACTGGCACCATGCTACCTAATGCCAGGTGTGGGCATCCTGACCTCACAAACTCTAGCTCTTGTCACTGAATGCAATCGAATCCTTACTGCAATGTTTCTCCAAAATCTAGCAGATAGCCTTCTTCCCTGGACAGTAGAGACGGTTACTTCAACAAAAGCAGGATCAGCTCTATTTAATAGCCTTGATTTCAGAAGAAACAGGGAATGAGCAGGTGTCCCAAAACTTTTGTCCATATAGCGTATTGCAGTGGTTTGGGGTTATTTCCAGCTAATATGTGATTTAGGTTGGGTGTTTAGGTATAGTGAGTCACTATACCTGAGCCAGCACCTCGACTGTCCCTTAGAGTGTACAAGGGAAGCCCCGGACCTTCACAAGCAAACAGAAGTTAGTGAAAGCTACTGAGAACCGTGAGAACCCAATTTGAAGGTGCCATCTACCCACCCAAACCAGACAGCGTGGTCCCCGAGTGGTCCAGCATAACCAGGCGCCGTCATTACAACCAGAGGATCGCTGCTCCGGATCCTGGTCATGCTGCTAGCCATCGGCAGCCGGAGCCTGAGAGGGCAAAACTGCCCTTATAAACGTCTTATAATGCAATGCTGGCTGTGTTCCTCAGTGCCAGTTGTGCTCTCTCGCCCTCCGGCTGCCGACTGCTTAGCAGCATGACCGGGTTTCGACCCAGCGATTGTCTTATTCGGACCCCTCCGGGCCTGGTTTACTGGTTAGGATGCACTGCCTGATTGCAGGTCTACAGGAGAAAGAGGAGAACTACCTGAGCAGTCCATTCTGTAGAAGGTGCCCTCGGTGCTGAAGGAGGCGGAGTTATATTTGCACCTGTCCTCGGCCACAGTACAGGTGAGGCAGGTGGGTTGAGAATGAGTGGAGCCTTCTATGGATATTCTGCAGGAGATAGTATATGTATAGCATATTAGCAAACATATTCGCATCAGCAGCTAACCAGCAGTTACCAGCAGTCAACAACAATCAATAATTAATAATCATTACGTGATTCTTTTAATACTTTGTTACAGGTAATTACAGGTCAGATCAGCTGTATTGGAGTAGAGTTACAGAGATAACCCCAATCCTAAAGGACCGTGAGAACCACCGGAAACGGGATGGACCTCACCTGTAAACATTCCTCTGCCCCGGATGACCGTTGTACTCGTTACTCACGTAATACCTGTAATTCAAAAGTCAGCACAGAGGACATTTATTACATTATTACATAGTACATTATATGCCCAGCATCGCTAACCCCAGCATTACTCACATGTTGATGATGTTCCAGCCCTTCCCATCTAAACACTAGTAAATATGGGGTCTACAGCTTAAGGCTCTGAGGGTCCTTTACCAGATGGGGTCACAGAATAGAGGTGATTTCATACCACAGAACCTTTTTCACAAATGCCACTGACCATTAATGCAGCCAGTGGCGGTCCGGCAAAACTAGGCCTGCCTGGATTTTCATGATTATAGCGGCAGGGCTAATCTAGAGAAGCAAACGTCTTGGACGTCAGTCCAAGGCTAACATACAAAAACCATCTGCAATAAAGTAATGAACTTACACTGAACTGTTGGTCACCTTGAGAATGCTAATGACCTCCCATCTGCCAGATGTTACAGATGCTGAAGTATTCTAAAAACAAAAACACCAGTGTTAAACTTCATCAGGGGCATAAAGGAGGGCCATAAAGTCCAGTCGGATGGCCAGATGTCTCCTTCCACCAGTATCACCACTATACCTTCATGGATTAGTCACCTATCATATCATATAGTGTATAAATATTAAAAAGTTTGTGGACACCCTTACTAATGAATGAATTTGGCTGCTTTAAAAGCACCCATTGCTGACAATGCAGATGCACACACACACACACACAGGTTGTCTAGTCCTTGTGGAAAAGTACTGCCAATAGATTAGGACTCTCTGGAGCAGATAAACCTGATGAACCTATTGACACCATGCTGCCTAATAATGCCAGACATGGGCTAAAAGGGTGTAAAGCCTCTCAGCAATGAGCTGTGATGGTGCTTCATCCAGTACTTTTGGATGGGATGAGCTGGGGAGTTGGGGATCATCCCAAATCCTCACAGCAATTCAACTCCTCCAAAATCTTCTCCAGAAGCTCTTTCTAATACCCTTGATTTCAGAAGAAACACTGAATAAACAGGTGTCCCAATACTTTAGACCAGTGGCACTCACATCATACACAGGCTGATCAGAAGGACTGATATCTGGTAGTCATATCTCTGGACTTTAGTCTCACTTATGAGAACAGTTTCTGCTATCTGGACGTTTCGGCTGCTATAAATGGCACGTAATCCGCTGTGGTGAAGGTATTTATGGGCATGGGAGCGTTTAAATGCGGTCAAATGAGGCGACGGTAAAATAATAAAAGTAACTCACTCCGCTGATGTGATGAATGTGCTTGAAGCCATTTGCGTCGCTCATGATGTAGTAACAGCTGGAGCCGTCTGGCCGAAAAACGGGATTGCTCGGGGAAAACTAGAACGGAGAGATGGATCTAGATGTGAGATCGGACACGCCGCCAAGCCTTATTCTCAGCTCTGTAGTAAAATAGTGCAATCACTACGTACCCGTCCAACCCAGCCTGTCTTGCTCACCACGTTAATTCCCTGAAAAATGGCAAAAATAAGCAGTCAGACACAGAATCCTGCTCCCGAACCTCTCTGGACTTGAAACGAATATGATATGATCAGCACTTACATGCATTATAAGACTGGCTTCGCCAAAATAGCCCAAACCAGCCAGCTTTGGCTAATGAGGTTAGCCTTATTAATCCTAAATTATTCAGTATCTAATCTACATTTAAAAGTATGCACTATGAATTATTCAGTATCCACTATGAATTATTTAGTATCCTCTATGAATTATTTAGTATCTACTATGAATTATTCAGTATCTACTATGAATTATTCAGTATCCACTATGAATTATTTAGTATCCACTATGAATTATTCAGTAACTACTATGAATTATTCAGTATCCACTATGAATTATTCAGTATCTACTATGAATTATTCAGTATCTACTATGAATTATTTAGTATCCTCTATGAATTATTTAGTATCCACTATGAATTATTTAGTATCCTCTATGAATTATTTAGTATCCACTATGAATTATTTAGTATCTACTATGAATTATTCAGTATCTACCATGAATTATTTAGTATCTACTATGAATTATTCAGTAACTACTATGAATTATTCAGTATCCACTATGAATTATTCAGTATCTACTATGAATTATTCAGTTCAAACCACTAGAGGAAGATAATACAGGAGATACAGGAGGGTTCATACTGTGGTTGCTTCCCAGGTGTTGCCGCTGAGTTCGTACAGCTGTAGAGTCACGTAGCTTTGGGTCCGGTTTTGCCACTGAACGGCCATTCTTTCGTCCGTCGCCCAAGTGACAGTGCTCAGGTAATGCTCTCTAGGGAAAGCACATCAGGGTCAGAACCCACAAGGCTGGACATTAGGATTAGAATCCAGGATAGATCCAGCTCTGGGCCTACTCTGGGCCTTTTCTGGGCCTGGTCTGGGCCTTTTCTGGGAATACTCTGGGCCTGCTCTGGGCCTTTTCTGGGAATACTCTGGGCCTGGTCTGGGCCTTTTCTAGGAATATTCTGGGCCTGCTCTGGCCCTTTTCTGGGCCTGGTCTGGGCCTTTTCTGGAAATACTCTTGGCCTGCTCTGGGCCTTTTCTAGGAATACTCTGGGCCTGCTCTGGCCCTTTTCCTGGGCCTGCCCTGTGATTGCTCTGTGTATGAAAAGCAGCCCAGAAAATCGTTTCAGTAAACATGAGGCTTATTCACAACCGCAGTTTCTAAAAGGTTTACCTCACATCTGGGTCATACTTACACTGCCCCGACAGCACTTGGCACGACAACCTCCATAATTCTGGACACGTCTGTGGCATTGGCCACAAACAGGCGCACTGTTGGGTTTGGGGTTCCTGCCTGGAAACAAAAAAACGCCTGTTGTTCAGGGCATAGGCATTTTCTCTGCCAGGGCCATGTTTATTTGAACAGCTCCTTGCCATGAAAGAGGAAGTATGGACTACCATGGGAATAGCACATGCCACTGATAAAGATCGCAATCAGGAAATGGTCAGGCATTTCCCAGCGTCCAGCACCAGCTCTGAGCTTCACCTCACCTCAGTTTGGCAATGAGCTCTGCCCAATCTAATAGCTCCACTTAGTAGTTCAGACTGTTTCCTTCTGTTTCTCTGCAGGCTCTGTTATTAACCCCCTTTCACCCTGTTCTTCAATGGTCAGAACCTCAGAGGAACTGACCACCACACCATTATTTGGTTAGTAGTTTTATTTGTTAGTAGTGTGTGTTGCGCTGGTATGAGTGTTTAAACCCCTCAGCGTTACTGCTGGACTGAGAATTGTCCACCAACCAGCCATAACCAGCTAACAGCGTCCTGTGGGCAGCAGCATCCTGTGGGCAGGACTACTAGAGGATGACCAACACAGACTGTGCAGCAACACATAAAGCACTTTTTCTCGCAGACTTTACCTTAATCTAAAAGGTGGACCAGATAGGTAGGAGTGTCTAATAGAGAGTGGACAGTGAGTGGACAGACAGACACAGTGTTTAAACACTCCAGCAGCACTGCTGTGTCTGATCCTCACTGCAGTGCTGAGAATGACCCACCATCCAAATACTACCAACCTGCTCTGTGGTGGTCAGTCCTGTGGGGTTCTGACCATTGAAGAACAGGGTGAAAGGAGGCTAACATAAAGTGTATTCGTGGTTGGGTGCTGCTGCCTGCCTACCCTCTGATCCGGGCTCTCCCGCTATGTTAACTCGCCACTCGATTCCACAGAAGCACTGTTATCATGTTATCTTACCTTAGGATACGGAATGATGACTGTTTCCGGGTACTGGCCCTCTCCATACCAAGAGTACTCAATGCTGTGGACGTCAGTTTCATTGAACTCGGCGAAGGCCACGTACCTGCCCGTTGGAGACCACCACAGGGCGTGGTTTGTGGAGAACATCTCCTCTGCACACCAAATGACAGAGTGTTAGCAACTATATAACCTATAGAGACTGAATTACAGTGCTGCAAAACATACTTAGTCATTAGACTGTGTATCTCAGCAGTGAGAGTGTCTAACCGTAAAATTCTACCATTATAATAAACTCAGTAAACAAAAAGTCAGTGGTCAGTGAGAGGGTCTACCTGTAATTAACTCTATATAACATTAGAATAAACCCACATAAACATAAAGTCAGTGGTCAGTGAGAGCATCTACCTGTAATTAACTCTATATAACATTAGAATAAACCCACATAAACATATTGTCAGAGGTCAGTCAGAGCATCTACCTGTAATTAACTCTATATAACATTAGAATAAACCCAAATAAACATAAAGTCAGTGGTCAGTGAGAGTGTCTACCTGTAATTAACTCTATATAACATTAGAATAAACCCAAATAAACATAAAGTCAGTGGTCAGTGAGAGTGTCTACCTGTAATGAACTCTATATAACATTAGAATAAACCCAAATAAACATATTGTCAGAGGTCAGTCAGAGCATCTACCTGTAATTAACTCTATATAACATTAGAATAAACCCACATAAACATAAAGTCAGTGGTCAGTGAGAGTGTCTACCTGTAATTAACTCTATATAACATTAGAATAAACCCAAATAAACATAAAGTCAGTGGTCAGTGAGAGTGTCTACCTGTAATTAACTCTATATAACATTAGAATAAACCCAAATAAACATGAAGTCAGTGGTCAGTGAGAGCGTCTACCTGTAATTAACTCTATATAACATTAGAATAAACCCAAATAAACATAAAGTCAGCGGTCAGTGAGAGTGTCTACCTGTAATTAACTCTATATAACATTAGAATAAACCCAAATAAACATGAAGTCAGTGGTCAGTGAGAGTGTCTACCTGTATTTAAGTCTATATAATATTAAAATAAACCCAAATGACATTGCTTACCTTCATACACCCAGTCAGGAATGCCATTCAGGATTTTGTTGTGAAGCCCAGTGAAGGTCACTTGCTGTGATGGTGAGGTCGGGCTGGCCTTCACATAGACATTATACATCCACACGTAGGCCTGGTTTAGAGAAAGGAGAAGAACACCAGCTGTAGTTATTAGGCCCACAATTCAGCTCTTCACCCTCATAACTGCTGTACTCTCATAATTAACATCAGTTCCATAGACCCTACAATAGAACCCTGGGGGACGCCACACAATAGGATTAGCAAATAGTTCGTAGTAGTTTCTTATAACAGAGTAATTAACCTAGGGGTCAAAAGGTTTAAAGCAGTGTAGATGAAGTGAGCTTAGCTTTTGTGAAAAGTAGCATTAAAGCTAGCATCGCCGGTGAGTTCCTGCGTCTGAGTCTCATGTTTATTTGACCAAACTGCTAATTTAACACACACTCAACACACACTTACAGTAATAGTTAGGTACCAGCGTCCAGGTGAAAACAATAAACCTCGATGGAGATAATCATTACAGGTCTATAATTCTACACGAAGATAAAGCTCCGTCAGCACAAAGTAAGATAACAGGGTTACAGGGGTCACATGACACAATGTTGTACGCTAATGGATTATTGTTTTGCAGTGTTTTGCTCCAACAGTACGATACAGTAGACCAAGTCTGTCACATCACCAAGCTTACATTACTGTTGTTTACCCCACCAGTTAGCACTGGAGCTGGAAGGCTAATCTACAATAAAGGGACACAAGTATTGGGACACCTGCTCATTCATTCTTTGTTTTTTCTGAAATCAAAGGTACTAAAAAGAGTTGATCCTGCTTCTGTTGGAGTAACTGTCTCTACTTTCTACTAGATTTGGAGGAGGAGCATTGCTATGAGGATTTGATTGCATTCAGCGACAAGAATGCTTGTGAGGTCAGGATGTTGGATGATGATCACCACCTCACCTCATCATCCCAAACTTCCCAACTCATCCCAAGTACTGGATGGAGCTCCACCATCATAAGTATTTGGTCAATAGCAAAAGGTCAACTTAATACTGACATAACCTTTGTTGGCAATGACAGAGGTCAAACGTTTCCTGTAAGTCTTCACCAACTCCCTCCACAAATTTTCTATGGAGTTGAGGTCTGGAGACTGGCTAGGCCACTCCAGGACCTTAAAATGCTTTGTACAAAGCCACTCCTTCGTTGCCCGAGCAGTGTGTTTGGGATCATTGTCATGCTGCAAGACCCAGCCACAGCTCCACCATCATTCCAGAGAACACAGTTCTTCCACTGCTCCACAGCTCAATGCTGGGGGGCTTTATACCCCTCTAGCCCACACCAGAGTCCCATTCATTAGCTAGCTTTTAGCTAGTTAGCATTTCGCCGCTTGGTAGGGTAAGTACTGCTGGTGGAGTTGTTGTGACGCCTTATCAAGCAAGTAGCGATGCGTATGGACCGGTATGTCGTGATCACAACATGCCAACACTAACTTCGCTAGCTGTAGCTAGTGAACTACATTTCCCACAATGCCGCACTGCAATACTCACCAGTCGGTGGCCAGCTGGAGCCCAGGCCAGATACTGGACGTCATGAGGGATGTCCGTAGTGATGAAATCACTAGAAGATTCATCAAGATACAAAAGCCACATCAAAGGGGCAGTTCAAAAGGTTGTATTGAATAAAGCAAATATCTCGAATTTTATTTAAGCAAGCAATTTAATAAACATTCCGACTGGACGCCACTGACCCTTTATCGTGGTCGAAGATGGAGTAGGAGGCGGAGAAGGAGTGTCTCCAGAGCTGGTGGGGGACAGATAACCATGCTGGTGTGAACATCTGAAAGCTCTACGGTACTGATTGGTCATTAATGCGGTCAGTCTCTCACCTTTGTGTAGTTACTCAGAAAGCAAACAAACTTGCGGTCAGCTGACACCATGTAATCGAAGGCCTCCACTTGATCCTAGGGCAGGGATGAGTGTGTTTATTAAAGATAAGGCCATACACACACACTCTCTCACACACACACATTCACAGCTTCATTGGAGCTTACAAACTGCTGGTGTTTCAGGAACTCCCGCTCGCTTCCCGTATAGAGGTCAAACAGCAGGACCGATCCGTTTGCCAGCTTATGCAGATACTCTGAATCTGTTGGACGAACCAGACGAGGGGAATGAGTGTGAGGACGGGGTTCGGGTCATCACGGGGTTCGGGTCATCCTCCCTGACCCCTAAGTACCTCTGTGTGATATAAATACTGAGTAATCTGAGCTCAGTACTGGGTAATTACCATCCGCAGTGCTTGCAGGGAACACACCCCAGAGCCCGTCACTGTGTTAAAGGCCTGCTGCAGATCCTGCTAAGCTAACCTACACACTGGTAACCCTTAGAAGACACAGCTCCAGTCAGGGTGATGGAGATGTTCAGTGGAAAGAAATGGACACTGAGACACTTTGACAAGAACCTGACTTGACCCGACTGGATCAGAACATCAGATGCTCATGGAGCCCACCTCAAAACTTCTAGGACTTGTAAAAGATCTGCTGCTAATGTTAGTCTTGGTCTCCGTCTTGTGGAGTCCATGCTTTGTAGGGGCCTACACAATATTAGGCAGGTGGTTTTAATGTTATGGTGATCGGACCCCTCAAACCAAAGTACACTATGGGTCCAAACGTCCAAAAGGGATGCATTCAGCTACTTACTTTAAGTTGCCAATAGAATAGGACTCTGGACCTACTGGCTCCATGCTGCCTAATGCCAGGCGTGGGTTTTGAGGGGGGGGGTATAAAAAGCCCCCCAGCACTGAGCTGTGGAGCAGTGGAGGAACTGTGTTCTCTGGAATGGCCTTGGCTGTTTCTCTTGATAAACGCTGGTAATAAAGCCGTGGTTCATTCGCCCATGACCAAAGTACATCGAGTCTGAGGTATGATTTACCAGCCAGCAGGAGTATCAGTAATGTTCACCCTGGAGAACACCTTTGAAGACCCATGGGTAAATTAACCTGCACTACATACATTTTCTCTGGGGTTAAGGTCTGGAGACTGGCTAGGCCACTCCAGGACCCTGAATTGCTTTTAACAGAGCCACTCCTTCATTGCCTGAGCGGTGTGTTTGGGATCATTGTCATGCTGCAAGACCCAGCCACAGCATCTTCAATGCTCTCACTCATGGTGATGAAAGAGGTTTTGGCTTAAAATCTCATGATACATGACCTTCTTGGGATGCAACTCAGCATTCTTCTTCCTCCAAACACTATTTTGGTTTCATCTGACCACATGATATTCTCCCAGTCCTCTTCTGGATCTGGCACTGCAGGATTTGAGCCCCTCTCGGCGTAGTGTGTTACTGATGGTAGCCTTTGTTACTTTGGTCCCAGCTCTCTGCAGGTCATTCATCAGGTCCCTCCATGTAGTTCTGGGATTTCTGTTTAATGTTCTCATGATCATTTTGACCCCAGGAGATGAGATCTTGCGTGGGGCCCCAGATCGAGGGAGATTAGCAGTGGTCTTGTATGTCTTCCATTTTCTTACAATTGCTCCCACAGTTGATTGATTCACACCAAAATCCAGAAATCTTGCTTGTTTGTGGGCGTCCAAATACTTATTTCCCACCATAATTTACAAATAAATTCTTTAAAAATCCACAACCGCTGACTGTTTATATGATATATATGATCCACTGATGGTACACAAGATATATTTGATTTATACAGTCATTAGGGGCGGAGCTGAAGCATTGACTGTAGATATGATATATATGATCTATACAGTTACTGGGGGAGGAGCTGAACCGCTGACTGTATAAAGGATGTATATGATCAGGGTGGACTCACCAGACAGCCAGCGCAGGTTGTAGGCCCTGGCCCTGATGGTGCTGTTGAAGTAGTCGTTCAAAGTAAAGGTCCTCTTAGAGTCTTCTTCCTTCCCTGGAACCGCACACATAATACTGTTAGCTACCAAACACGGACATATTTTAGCACAAACTAGTCTCTACATTTTTTATTATTTTTTTATTTTATTACAAATTTCAAACTGAAAATAAAATCACGCAAAAACCTGTTATGAAATATCTTGTGTTGACAGGAATTTAGCATCGTTAGCAAGACATGGCTTGGTGGTTTGGCTGCTATTGGAAGTGTAGGGTTGTATCATATCGATGGAAGCACCAATAAAAGCCTGGGACTGAACTGAACTGTCCCGGTCCACGCTAACCCCTCCCCTTTTACCACCAGCCTGGCTCCGAGTGGTCCGGATACCCTAGTATCGCTGCCTGCCATCAGGAGCCGGAGCCTGAGAGAGCACAACCGGCCTTGCTTCGGGCAGATGACCCCCTCTCTCTCGAACCCACATCTGCTCTGCTGGCGTTGCTAGGGCCGATGCATCAGAGCTGGGTACCCAGAGCTGGCCTCCGGGCGTGTTGGTTGGTTGTCCGGTGATGTCGCATCACCCTCCCAAAGAGTCGGGAGCATGACATGTGATAGGGGGTGAGTGCTAACGACTGGGTTGGGAGGCTGGGGATGGAAAATTGGGGCGGGAATAAAACCTTGTATCTCCAAAACAGCGAACAACGAAGAAAAAAAAACCTTCCGAACTTTCAATGGAAGTCAATGGGAAAAGCTGTCATTTTGGAGCGTTTCTATTGGTCCGTTGGGCATGACGTAAAGACCAACCTGTTGGACGCGATGGTCATGTGACTACGTGATGGAAACATTCAGGTGATGGAAACTCGCTCGTCCTGATTTTATTAATTGTTTTTTCTATAGGAACCTTTATTAAAGATTAATTAATCGGTATTGTTGCCATTCTTAAGCGTATCGGTCCAGCCCTGCCCTGTCGAAAACTTGGCCCGAGTCAAAGTTCAGAGGACGCTAATAATGGTCAATCGCACTCTTTAAGTGGTCACCATAGAAACGGTGAGGTCAGAACCAGCACATTTGTGTACCCCAGTCAGATCAGGAGCCACCTGAACAAACTCCTTCCAGTCCAACCAGTAACGTTCATCCAGGCGTTGTGAGGGCCTGCTTTCACCTGACCCTCAGTCTGTCCACCAGCAGTGGGCTGGTCCTTACCTCAGCAGTGTGGTTCTCTGTGGGGTTCGAGCGCTGCACCTACCATTCAGAAACAGGACGGTCGGGACAGCGATCAGAGTGACCACCACAGCCGCCCCGAACACAGCAAGGGCGATCTTCCAGGCGTTCTGCAAAGTGGAGAAAGCGTGGTTAACCCTTTGGAAAGGTCGCCTGCCTGCTTGTCTTTTACGCGCGAACCTGCGCGAGCGCGCTGCCTAGGAATGCAAGCTAACCAACTTTAGCACGTGCGCCCAGCACACCGTGCTGGTGCGGTCGCAGCCCAGTTGGCAACTAAGAGCAATGCATGCGTAAAAGCTGTGCGTAAAAGCTGTGCGTAAAAGCTGTGCGTAAAAGTGGCTGGAGTATACTGACCATTCCTCCCTGGCTCACGAGCCGATTCACAAAAAATGTAGGGGGGGTAGGGGGGGGCGCGAGAGCAAGTCGACCGAGCGGGGTTCGTTCCTCCTCGCGGGTTCGTGCTGAAGGTTTTAAGGAAGGGAGCGTGCAGGGGTCGCAGTGCGCGTTCAGCTCCAGTGTTAAATATTAGCTCGCGCTCAGCTGTAAAAAGGGGGGGACAATAAAATCGCGACGGATTAAAGTTCATGTGAAGGCACGGCGCGCGCTCGCGCTCGCGCTCGCGCTGCTCACCGCACTTTCCTGTTCTCGTGTTGTCTCGTGAGTTTGCTGCAAACTTTGTGTGCTGCTGCTGCTGCTGCACGCGCTGGCCAGTCATAACAGTACTTTCGCTCAAAACAAACACACACACACACACACGCTGCTGCCCGCGGTTGTAGTGTGAGGTGGTGCAGGTGAAGGTGTGGGGCAGGACTGAGGAAGGGTAGCTGACCTGCTGCAGCGGGGGGGGCAGTTCCACTTTGTCCATGTTCGCGAGCTCCTCTGCGCTGCGCTCAGCCGCTGCACTCTCTCAGCACATGTGAGACCGCTAGCAGCTCACGTGTCACGCGCTCCAGCAGGGGGTGCAGGAGGTGCTGGGGTTTGTTTAGGTATTAATGCATGTAACGCGCGCGCTCGTGCTCTTAGTTACATGCAGTTAAAATCATCCTTAACCTTAGAACCGTAGCACGCTCTGTCTGTCTGTCTGTCTATCTATTGATCGATCTATCTCTCTATCTGTCTGTCTGTCTGTCGATCTGTCTGTCTGTCTATCTCTCTGTCTGTCTGTCTATCTATCTATCTATCTATTTGTCTATCTATCTGTCTATATACATGTCTGTCAGTCTGTCTATGTGTCTGTATATGTCTTTCTGTCTACCCACAGGCCTGTCTGTCTGTCTGTCTGCATATCTATCTATCTATCTATCTGTCTGTCTGTCTGTCTGTCTATCCACCTATCTATTGATCGATCTTTGTCTGAGGATCGGTCTATCTATCTATCTGTCTGTCTGTCTATCTATCTGTCTGTCTGTCTGTCTATCTATCTGTCTGTCTGTCTGTCTGTCTATCTGTCTGTCTGTCTATCTATCTATCTATCTATCTATCTATCTATCTGTCTGTCTGTCTATCTGTCTGTCTGTCTA